>NW_020291691.1:84897-237750 GCF_003184785.1 Aspergillus japonicus CBS 114.51
CTTCTTCGCATTTAACTCTCCCCTGCGTCTCTTCCGCCCCCTTTTCCTCCCCGCATTCTTCCATCGACTGGTACGCGCTCGGGTGCGGGGTGTGCCTGTCAACAAACTGCCATCTTAACACGAGCTAGTTCACCATCTGAACAAAGCTGAAGCTCCTCTTCTTCTGTCTCATATCGTATAACTTAGCTCGCTCCTTGTCACATTCCTCGTCATGGCGGATGATCAGGCAAAAAAGCCCGCCGTTCTGATCGTTGGTGGTCTTGGTAGGAGTGCCTCTTGATGGTTTCCCTTGATTGTGCAGAAACCAGCTGGATGTCGTACAATTCGACTTACATGCCTTTGCATTTGTAGGGTTCGTTGGTCGCCATCTCGCCCTGTACATCCACGAAAATAACCTGGCCTCGGAAGTACGACTAGTCGACAAAGTCCTCCCTCAGCTTGCCTGGTTGGCCCCTGAGTTTCAAGAAGCTTGCTCGAAAGACAAGTTTGTTCAAGCTGATGCCAGTCGAGAACGTGAGTCGACAAACTCGCTTTGACTTGCTTTTGCGCACAATCCACCGCTTACTGACCCTCCGCGTCTTTGCTAGAGCACTTCCCCCGGATCTTTGACCGTGCCAATGGCGAGCAGTTCGATTATGTGATAAACTGTGGTGGAGAAACCCGACATTCTCAGCCCGATGATGTCTACGAGGTCCGCAGCTATGCCCTCACCGTTGCCCTCGGTCGCGAAGTCGCCCGTCGAGGCATCCGCTCTTTCGTCGAGTGCTCGACTGCACACGTTTACAAAGGTGGCTCGAGTCCGCGCAAGGAGGACGACAAGTTGCAGCCCTGGCACAAGCTCGCTAAGTGGAAGATGAAGGCTAGTGAGGAGCTGCAGAAAATCCCCAACCTTCACTACTGCTTGCTTCGGTTGCCACACGTTTACGGCGAGTATGATTCCGGTTATTTTGCGATGGGTATCTGCCTTGCGCGAGTCCACTTGGAATTGCAGAAGAACTTGGAACTTCTGTATACGAAGGACTTGAAGATCAACACAATTTACATCAAAGATGCAGCAGGTGCGCTCTGGAAAGCAGCAGAATGGAGGGCAGGCGCTCCGACGGATGGCTCGGCCCCCATTGCTTTCAACGTGGTCGACCATGGTGACACTCGCCAGGAGCACGTAGCAGATGCTCTATCGGAGGTGTTCGGCATGAAGGTCGAGTTCCTCGGTTCTTTGGCATCTCAATTTGCCAAGATGAACCTGGACGATGTTGTGGATGATATGAACGAGGAGTGCCTACAGGGCTGGGCCGACCTGCTTGAAGAGAAGAAAATAGAAAGACCAGGACCTATCAGCCCTTTCCTGGAGCGGGATGTTCTCAGGGACCAGGACATGTCCATCGATGGCACATTGTTTGAGAAGACCACAGGATGGAAGCCTACTCGTGAGCGCTTCGATGCTGATGCTGTTCGGGCCATGGTTGAAAGCTACAAACGAATGGGCTGGTGGCCTTAAATTGGTCGACGCGAATCTCCTTACTGACCACCACTTTCTAAACATGATACGCACAAGTGTCATCGCGATCGATTCGGACGAACCCATCGCGTGTGCTCTGATACCCCGACCGTGAACCACTACGGCCTTGCACCAGGTCAGATCGACTTCACTCGACCCGCCAATCTCATAAAAGCACCTAGACCTCGTTCTCACATTGAATTCCCTTCGCTTTCAGTACGGAGACTGTACGATATGGAAATCACGGATCTTGTGCTTGTAATATTATTATCTCATGCTTGGGACACTCTGGGTTCCTGTTATCGAGCGATTGGTATGTACTACTATATTCTTGACTTTCTTGTCAGTTGGTGTTTGGAGTATTCCCTGTCCGCTGTTCCACAAGTCTCCATGTTCTGATCATGACCTGCATCTACACAGCTAGTTTTTCTTCTGCCGCGCTGCATCTCGATAGGCTGAGCCTGTTTTGAGAATGCTGATACCTCGTGATTCTACAGTCGTTTTCTGTACTTTACTTCTTTGCTGCACACCATCTTGGATATGGATTTCAGCTATTTCAGCCCCCATTTTCCTCCCACCTTCAGGGGTTGTATTTCTTCATTTATCTCTTGTGATCTCTCCATACTCCTTCGCATCGATGAGGCATGAACGGGACTCAATGATGTTTTGTTGCGCATCAAAAATGATATTTATCTTTTCGGATAGAAAGGCCAGGTCGGCACATCGCACGCGGGCGTGGTTCAAATCCATGTGTGATAATTGCTGTGAGCATGCAAATGTCTACTTTTCGTTTCCTTCTCGGTCTGAGTCTATGTAATTTTATCGAAACCATTGGGGACAGATATCCACATGAGAGAAAAAAGTAATATACCAGAGAATTACATTCCTTCCGGTTATCCGTCCATGAACGCTGCTTCTAGACTGTGTATAGAATTAAAACTGGAAGATTTGAAACACTCATCACATGGTCTGTACATCTATCCCACGGATCGTCATTGGGATATCCCAAGGTGACATGCGAAAAGAAAAGTAAAGCCATCTGACGTATACTGAACCAGGATATCGTTCCTATACTAATCGTACCACATAAAAGTAATGTTTGTATGAATCTTATGATCTTGTCACTGTATGTCTCGCTCCATCCAGCCCCGCTCCGTATAGCGGTTGTTTCCATTCAACCCCTTCTTGTTCTTTTTTTTTCTTTTTTTTCCCTGCAATATTCAATCTTGCTTTTCTAAGGTTCTCAGTAGAAAGAAATAGATAGATGAAATCAGAGGCAGAGAAAAGAAAAAGACGTGAGGCTCCAAGAAATGCAATCAAAGGATGTATTGGGGGGGGGGGGGGGGCATGGCATGCATTGGTTTCCGATAAGTCACGCGTGTTGAGAAGGAAAACAGGAGAAAGGTCAGGAAAGGTGGAAAAAAAGTATGGATAGTTAAGGCAGCATGAAAGAAGTCTTTAACCATAAGAAGAAGTATGTATCCAAGTTTCGAGCACGATATAACAAGGAACAACCAAATCAAAATTCCCAGGTCTCGTCAACGGATTTGATGGCCCATTCGAACTTCTCACGAAGGGCCTTGGAGAAGAACTTCTCGATGGGGACGTCGAACTTCTTGCTGAAGACGACGGTGAGACGGGGGTCGATATAGTTCTAAATGCAGGTAAGTATGAATGACGGATCGACTGGCAGAGAAGACCGGAGAAAGACTCACAATCTTCGAAGTACCCAGGGCAACTTCCTTATTGTCCTCCTTGTCTTGAGCTTGGAGCTCCATCGTTTCAATACGCTGCTCGAGCTTCTTGATGGCGGTCTCGAGCTTCTCAACAGTGGGAGCCTTGCCTTCGGCTTCCACCTTGCCAGTCTTGTTCTCCTTGTTGAACCTCTTCTCCATGTCCTTAACGACCTCCAGACGAGAATTCAGCTCGCTTGCCTTCATTTCTTTCTCTCCATCGGCAACAAGCTTCTCGTTGTCCTTCTCGAACTTCTTCTGAATCTTTTGCCGTTGTTCTTCAAGCAGGAAAGCCTGGTGTTCCTTGACCCAGTCCATGTCCATGTCCTCGTCCATCTCGAAGAACTTGGCGCCCTTCTTCTTCTTGAGCGTGGGCTCAAGGTTGAGCATTTGCTGCTTGAAGCGCCAACGTTGGTAGCGAAGACCCTTGATCTATTTGGCCGAGAACACATTAGCTGCAATTCTGGTGACGTATCTGCAGGGGTTGCTTACGCGCTCGCTCATCTTCTCCATCTGGTTGGCATGGGACGCAGCAACAGTCCGTTTGTGGTTACAGAGAATAGCGACCTTGCGGTTGGCATCGTTGTAGGCCTTCACCTTCTCCGCAATGTTACCCGTTGCTTTCATCTCCTTGAGCAACGTCGACATGGTGTGAGAGGCGTTGTAGGTACGGAACACTTTCGCAGTCAAGCCTTGCATGTAAGCCGACAAGTGCTTGTTGAGTGCGGAAGTCTAATGAAGTCAGAAGTCGTGAAGATTAGGGTGGGCTAGGGGCAGTGCAACGTACCGTCAATCGATCGAAAATCTCGTCGCCCTCCTTCTTGGGCGCCTTCTTGAAGATCTTGAGGTTCTTGAAAACCTGCGCATCGACTTCGACTTCATCGTAGAACCGAATACTATCTTTACCCAGGAAATCGAAAACAACCTTGTTCGGAGGCTTGAGAGTGACGTTTTCGTACTTGAGAGAACAACAACCCACGGTTTCAGCCTCGTCTTCGCCCTTCTCATTACCCGCACGAAGGGCAAATTGATCGATGAGGTAGACGGCGGTGGCCTTCTGACGCTCGACCATCAACTCATGCTTGAGGTTCTTTTGGTAATCCTTGCGAATCCGGGCGATATGGTGCTTCAATTCACGAGCCTTTTCGAATTTCTTATAATCACTCTGGCCCTTGACATCGGAATTGGCAGCAAGCATGACGTACTTGTAATTGCCGTTGATGTTCTCTTGCCACATGGCAAGCCATGTGCCTTCTTGGTCATTCTTCACCTCCTTCCAACTGTGGCCTTCCGGTGGTGGAGGAACGGGGGCGTTTTTCCCGATGTTGATTGTAATCTGCTCCGGCAGAACTCGAGCCTTGACACGGCCGGTCTTGGGATGTTCACCACGACCACGGAACAAGGCCGGGGGTTCGACTCGGAAATTGCCGACTTTCTGCTTGCGACCATCCCACATGCAGTACATGTAAGGAGCTTCTTGTTCATCTTTCTCGGCTTTTAAGCGCTTCTTCTCGGCAGGAGGCAAGTTCTTCTTCTCGAGGCGCTTCATGTCATAGTATGCGAAAATGGGTTGAAAATCACACTTAGAGAACTCCTTGATATCGACCTTGTTGCCTTTGGAGTCCGTTGCGCCCCCAGTCTTCTTGAGAATGTCCCGGAAATCCATGAAGAAATTCTTCTGGAAAGTGGGGTTTTCGACGTGGTGAGTTGAGTTCAACATACTGCCAAAGAAACCGGCGACCTCTTCCGCGTCAGGATGAAGATTGACGGGAATGCCGTCATATTTCATTTTAACATTTTTAGGAAGAG
The DNA here is from genome assembly GCF_003184785.1 of Aspergillus japonicus CBS 114.51. Classification (NCBI taxonomy): domain Eukaryota; kingdom Fungi; phylum Ascomycota; class Eurotiomycetes; order Eurotiales; family Aspergillaceae; genus Aspergillus; species Aspergillus japonicus. The sequence continues at coordinate 89,938 of NW_020291691.1, forward strand.
GTTCATAAGGAGGAGGGAAGACAACGCCATTGTGTTCGAGCGTAGTCCACTTGATCGTGCCGTCGCCCTTGGTCGGATCCTCCCACCACTTATATTCCTCCTCCTCGTCGGCGTCCTCAGCTTCTTCGCTTTCTTCCTTTTTCACGGGGGTTGCTTTGGGGGTTGCTTTTGCGGCAGAGGCTTTCGCAGGAGTAGCCTTGCCGGCCGCGGCTCCTCGCTTGACGGTGGTAACGGCCTTCTCTGGAGCTCTGGCGTGTTTGGCTGTCTTTTTCACAATACTGGGCTTCGCGTCCTCGAGCTCCTTCTTCACACCATTGGTTTGCTTCTTAGCCGCTGTTGCCTTGGTGCTCTTCAGAGTAGCCGTGCTGCGGCTGGGCTTGGCTTCTTTCTCGCCTTTCACTTGAATCCGTTTTTTCTCGGCCGCGAGCTTCCTCTCGATGGGAACATCCGAGTCCGATTCATCTCCGATGGCGGTTTCGGAAGCCTTCGGGAGTTTGCGACCGTTGAGCGCCAGAGGCACATCATCATCCGTCTCAGGGTCCTCGTGCTTAACAGACGTGCGGCGACGCTTGCTCTATCGAAAAGTCAGCCGATTGACTGGATTCGTAACCGACGTTGAACATGGAACATTGAGACCAAAACGAATAGATTGTGAGTGGCGACTGTAGGTGTGGCGTACCAAAGGTTGATCCTCCTCGCTGCTTTCCGGCTCAGCATATGACTTGATTTGACCAACACTGTTGCGCGACTTCCTCTTCGAAATGGCGCCGGCTTGAGCATCCGCATCCGCCATCTCAACATCACGATCGGATTTCACCGGACCGAACCGAATTGATACTCCAGGGTCAACATGGCCGTTCGTCTCTGTCGCACCGCCCCCATGTCAAGTTAGTCGATATACTGGAGTGATCAATAGAAGGTAGAAGTGAAGAAGTAATGACGTTGGGGTGAAGGGTGGGTAGGCGCATTGAGGCAAATGTCACTCAATAAGAAGGGAGAATTGAGGACTGAGCAAAACATGGAGCGAGAACAGAGCGCGAGAGCATGTATGCTCAATGACTGAAACTCACCCGCATGGCGACCATTGGCGCGGACGAGTGGGGTGTCATCGTCCGAAGAGCTCATATTTGCAAGGCGACGGGGATGGTAGAAGCGCTGAGAGCTAGAAGCCCGGTACGAGGCAATCCGGGAAACAGAACTCAAAGGGTGTGAGATTGAACCGCGGAAGTTGGCGAATGGAAGAGGCGCTTGACAGAGGGATGCGATCAATGAACGCCTGGCCAATGAGAGAGCTACCAGAGGACGAAGCGTCACAAAGGAGGAAGATACATGGACGAAGGACGCTAAGGACAAGAGAGGAGCCAAAAGGAAGACTGAGAAGGGAAGAGGGAGAGAAAACCAGAGGAAAGGGAGAGGAGGGCAACAGACAATGGAGGATGGGCAAGCTGAAAAGAAGGGGAAGAAAGAGGCAGGAGAGATGACAAGCTGAGAGGGAAAAAGATTGAAGGAAGAAAGAAAGAAAGAGAGAAGAGAGAGAGAGAAGAGACGAGAGCGAGAGAGCGAGGCGAGAACCTGGAATGGAATGGAAAACGAGGCCGTCCCGGGTTTGGGGCCTGAGGCGATGAGTTACCTAGTCGTTAGTAAGAATTAACCACTGTAGCAGTACGGAGTACTTCCAGACCATACTAGGTAGAGTCAGTCAGCCAGTCAGTCAGTTTGACTTTCACGTTTCTCCGGACCGTTCAGCCACTCCCAGCGCGAGAAGCGGCAAGAAAATCAGTGGCCTGAGGAACCGATTCCCCACTCTGGATGACGATTCCAATTCATTTGCGCCGGCGAGAGCTGTGGATGCCCGAGGCTCCGAAACTGCCTGGATGGTTCGGCGTGGCAAAGTCACCTGACTGTTTTTGTTGTGTTGACGGCAATTGCATTGTAGGTCCCTCCTGCCAACCCGAATCACCCACACTGGGCACTGCAACCTTGAACTATCAGCATCTCCCCAATCCGGACTAGCGTGACCTGGAATCCCGTGCTGGCCGGCTGTCGGAAGAACAGAAACAGGAGTCCCAAGTTCAAACCACCGACTTCTCATCCGCCAGCCCCAAAAGAGGATTCTCTACCCTCCTCCCCTCCCCACCCTCCCCCCTCCCACAACTGCTATATCGTTGGTCTCAGATCCGACCGTACGGTTCTCTTCACATTCAAGATGTTCTCCCGTGCTGTTCGTCCGGCCGTTCGCGCTGGTAGCATTGCGGTCTCCCGGTAAGTTCCCTCAGTCCGGGCCATCCACACAACCCACATCCACATCCACACCCACACCCACGCCCACAGCATGCTGCCATTGTGCATTAATTCGCCAATGGCTTGCCAATATCAATCGACCTGGAAAGATTCGAAGAGCTTGAGTCGATGATATGGTTCAATGGCTGATTTATCCGAAAGCACTGCTCCTCCCAACGCCGCCAACTTCGCGACTCTGCGTGAAATCGAGGGCCGTCTCAAGTCCATCAAGAACATCGAGAAGATCACCAACACCATGAAGGTCATCGCCTCCACCCGTCTGACCCGCGCCCAGAAGGCCATGGAGGAGTCCCGCAGCTACGGTCAGACCTCCAACACCGTTTTCGAGCAGGCTGAGACCAAGCCCCTCGAGGACAAGAAGACTCTGTTCGTCATCGCCAGCTCCGACAAGGGTCTTTGCGGTGGTATCCACTCCGGTCTCAGCAAGGCCACTCGCCGTATGCTCCAGCAGACTCCCAACGCCGACATTGTCGTCCTCGGTGAGAAGGCCAAGGCTCAGCTGTCCCGTACCAACGCCAACGCCATCGTCCTGAGCTTCGCCAACGTCTGCAAGGACGTCCCCACCTTCGCCGATGCTCAGGCCATCGCCGACCAGATCTCTCTGCTCCCCGAGGACTACGCCAGCGTCAAGATCATCTACAACAAGTTCCTGAACGCTCAGAGCTACGAGCCCGCCACCGTCGAGGCTTTCTCGGAGGAGGCTATCACTCAGTCCCGTGAGTTGGAGCCGTTTCTGCACCCACGTGAAATACATGCTGAATGATCTTTACAGCCAACCTCTCTGCCTACGAGACCGATGAGGAGACCCTGACCAACCTCCGCGAGTACGCTCTTGCCAACAGCTTGTTCTGGGCTCTTGCCGAGGGTCACGCCTGCGAGATCTCTGTGAGTCGCCTTGACTGAATCATCACCCCATGAATGGATGCTAACCAGATACAAGGCCCGCCGCAATGCCATGGAGAACGCCTCCAAGAACGCCGGTGAGATGATCAACAAGTAAGTTCCGCCGTCGTCCGTCGTGGAAACGACGCTAATGCATTGCAGGTTCCAGATTCTGTACAACCGTCAGCGTCAAGCCGCCATTACCAACGAGCTGGTCGAGATTATCACTGGTGCCACCGCCAGTGCGGACATGTAAAAGCTTTTCTGAAGCTTTTGTGGGGAGGAGTCACCATGTGTGTAGACTTACTCATAAATACCTAGATGCTTTCCAGCCTGTAAAATCTATCCTATCTTATCTTTGTCCAGTGAGATGAACGAAGTGAATCAACCATCCTATCCAGAATCTGATCTCTTGAAACAGTGCAATGCTGTCATTGTAATGACACTGTCAGGGTGAGTACAATGCTGAAGCCTTGAATTCACTTCGGGTATCTATTATCTTGTTTATATACACACTGCACGCTGTGCTGCATCTGTACTGAATATTCAATATGATATCAATTCACAATCGAGGTAACTGTTCATAGGCAGCTTCTGTCCATCTGTCGCAGTTCGCAAGTGTGAATGCGTCCACAACCTTATCAATATCCAAGATATCTGCATCCTCTACGAGTGTACTCAGGACTTCCCATTCACTCCCATTACTCTCAGGACTCGACCTTATAAGAGCAGTCTCCTGCCTTTCTCCTTCCTCTACCAATCCTCCACTTACCACCTGTCTCCCAGTCTCCATCACCCACCTAATCTATCTAGGTACCTTATCGAGTACATCAATAAAACAAACGCAAACAGTCAACCACAGCAACCATCACAACCACACATCTCCATCGCAACCACCCCCAACACCTTGACATCTCTTGATTCCACTACCCTCTTCACCGCAAGCCTTCACCTCATCTCCTCTTCCTCCGAATACTGCTACTCTACTGCAAGCCCACACCCTCACCTCTCGAATCCCCCAACCAAACACCAGCCCACCACACCACACAAGAACGCATGCACCGCAACCACCAGCACATCCGACGGGCAGAATGACGACCCCAACTTCTTCCTCCTCCTCCTCCTCCTCCTCCTCCACCTTCATCGACTGCTACGCAACCCTCAACATCCACCCGCACGCCGACCTCAAAGAGATCAACAGCGCCTACAAGCGGCTCGCGCTGAGGTATCACCCGGACAAGACCGAGGGAAGTGACGCGGAGACGTTCCAGAAGGTGAGTGCAGGTGCAGCTGTTCTATTTACACCAAATACAAAACACCAACGCAAACCCACACGCTTTCACATTACTTGAATCCCCTTCCAAACCCCACTCTTCTATATATCACATCCCCTCACTTCTCTCTCGTTTACCCTTCACAGAAGCATCATCCAACGGTAATCTCCAAGACTGATACGTACGGAAACCACTAAAACAGATCCTCTACGCCGTCGAAACCCTCCGCGACCCCAACCACCGCGTCGCCCACGATGCCGCCCTCGACGAACACCGTTGCCGCAATCTGAAGTACAACCTCCATACCACCGCAGACGCCGGGGCCTTCTTCCGCCGCAGCTACCACCGCCACCACCACCACCACCACCAGCATCGTGCCGACGACTCATACAGCCAGAGCCGGTACGAGGCTTCCTATCGCCACAGCGTGCATATGGATCCTACGGCGCCGGAGTCCATTGAAATCATGGAGCAGATGCGTCGGGACCGGGAGTACAGTGAGCAGCTGGAGCGGGAGCGGGAGCAGGAGGCTCGGGAGGCGGAGGCTCGGGAGGCGGAGGAGGCTGCTGCTGCGGCTGCTGCGGCTGCTGCGGAGTTATTTCAGGAGGGGGGAGATGGGGAAGGGGTGGGATATGACCGGGACCGGGCCCGTGTGGTGGATGATGAGTTGAGTTCTTGGTCTTCTTCGTCGGAGGAGCCGATGGGGTATTATGATGAGAGTGGGTTTGTGGTGACGAGGAAGAAGGATAAGAAGAGGAAGAAGCAGGTAAAGGGGAAGGGGAAGGGGGTGGAGGAGGGAGAGATGACTGAGGAAGAACACGAAAAGGAGGAGACTTGGATTGGGTATTCGGATAAGACGGCTTATTGGTCGGAGGAGAAGCAGGCTAAGGATCTGGCTCAGGAGGAGAGGCACGCCAAGTTGATAGCTAGTCTGTTGGATCCGGATGCGAGCTGGAGGTCTATGAAGTATTCTTGGGGGCGGCAACAGGAGGAGGAAGTTGAGGATGCGAACAAGGAGAAGTCTGAAAGGGATTTCAAGGAGGAATATGATGAGGAGGGAGAGGATGAGGAGGACGACGACGACGACGACGACGACGAAGAGGAAAGGGAAGACGAGAAAGACAGCGAGGAGGAGCAGTCTGACGAAGAAGGCAGTGCTGACAACCTATCAGAGGGTGAATCCGATGGACAGGAGGAAAGCACCTCCATGGGTAATCTGATTGATCTCGAAGACGATGCCAATGACCACGCGAAGATGCCCACTGTGGCCAGCAAAGGAAGCACCGGATCTGCAACCGAAGTCGTGCCTGAAGACCACCATCAATCAGCCGATCTAGTAGACTTGGTTGACGACGAGAACTTGCAGGCAACTGATAAAGCGGACAATGATCTGGGAGAAGGCAATGAGAAGGTGGATCTGGAAGGACAGCCAGGCTGTACGCAAGGACAAAAAGACGCTGACTGGAAGGAGAACGATGAATGTGTGAGTCTAGCCAGCTTCTCATGGTTCTAGAGCAGTCTTGAGGGCCATACTAAGTTTGAATAGTATGGAACCCCCGGGGCCGAAGTCTTCCACGAAATGTTCTGCAAAGAGGATATTGGCCCGAAGCGGAAAGAAGTTTGCATGTGTGGAAGGGTCGAGGGTATCGCAGACGATGAAGAGGACTGGCTCCGGTATCCTGGCCAGATGCCCTGGGGCATGAGCTTGCCAGACAAGTTCTCCAAGGACAGCACAACCGACGACGACGATGAAGATGACAACGAAGACACAGACGACGAAGATAACGACTCCGAGGGAGATGAAGTCGATGGTGGCGAAGGAGAAGACTTGGAAGACGACTCCGTTAAAGACGACTCGACAGTCCACAACCACAACCCACACACGAACCACGACGATCACGGTCACGATCACGATCACGATCACCCCCAAACCCCACCAAAGACCTCAACCAGCCCCAATGGCTACATCGACACCCCCTCCGAAACCAACTCCCACTCCGCAACCTACTACCACTTCCACGAGCCCAAAACCGAGCACCCAGCCGCCGCAGAGCAATCCGACTCCGACTTCGTGACCGCGTACGAAGACCTCGCCATTTCCACCGACTCCCTCACCAGGCCCACCACCATCATCGCAGCACCCCCACACGGCCTCAGCGCCTACCTCACGCCGCTGCTCCCCTACTTCGAGTCCAAGCTCAACCGAAGCGACGGCCAGTACACCCCGGACGACATAGTCGTGGAATGCCGCGGGATCATCCTGGAGACCTTCTGCGGGTGGATGGAAGGCGTGCGGCGGACGTTCCGGGATGCGGCGACGCGTGGGTGCAACGAGGGCCATGAATGCCGCCATCTGGGGTACTGGGACAAAGCCTATGGGCAGGCGGAGTGCAAGATTTGCGGGCAGTGGGAGCCGATCTTTACGCTCACCTGCCCCGGTTGCGGGCTGGAGGCGTGCGTGGCGTGCAAGTTTACGGCGCCCGCGGCTTAGATCGTGATCGTAGTCTGTTGTTGCCTGGGACGGGATCTTATGATGGTGAACAGTTAATGGGCTGAAATAACGGGAGAGAGAGGGATGTTGCATGTAATTCTTGATATGGTACCGGTTTTTTTTTTTTCCCTTTTTCGCGAACTCCTAATCAATCTATCTATCAAATCTGAATACGACCAGTTCACGATTCCCATTCTCACCAACAATGTACCTCTCGTTCCCGTAGATCTTCCCTCTGCCGGTGAGCTCAAATGCCTCATCCTGCATGAGTCTGGTGTGTGAAGTAGGGGTTTGAATGCTCAGAAGCATCCGCATGTCGAACGGCCACCGGATCGAAGACATATATAGACAATACCCTACTTGGGCTTTGTCATCGTACGCTTCCGAGACAATGGCATAGAATGGCTCATTCCATGGAGAGGACCTGAGGGGGCCCGTCTGCAAGCTACAGTTGCCGCGATAAGGGGGCAGGGCGACATCCACCGCTCGTCTCCAAGCAGGGCCATCTCCAACCAGGGGGATCGTAGTCACCCGCACCTCCGTGATCCAATCCGCTGGACCCCTACGCACCTGCGGCTCTGGACATCGACTCTCGACAATTTCTATCGAATGATCATCGTCCGTGATATTCAGACACTGCACGCCCGGAAGGCCTCGTTGTCGCACGGAATAGAAGCCCAGCTCTCTGAAGCCGAACCGAGAGACGATCGGGGGCCCTTGGTCCTCGGCCTCCTCGCGCAGACGACCCGTAGGATCCAGGGAGGGCCGGTACGACGACGGGGCGGAGATGTCCCAGACCGAGAGCGACTCGATCGGGGCATCGTCGTCGGCCGTGTACAGGCTGCGGTTGGGCTGCCAGATGTAGATCGCATAATGCGTCTTGCTGTGGGTCGAGTAGAACCGGTCTCTCTCACTCAGTGGATGGCCGAGGAACATGATCTTCCACTCGTTGCGGAAGGTGATGCTCCATGTGCCGGTCGACGGCGACTGGGTCACGTCGAACGAGGAGGCAAAATGCCGATGCACGCCGTCACTGTCATTGAGCCAGTGGAAGGCCTTGGGCTCGGCCCATTCCACCACCAGCACCCGCCTCTGCAGCCGGAGGCGCCGGATGACCTTGCCGGTAATGATGAAGGGCACCATGAACCGACGGCTCGTGTCCAGGTCCATGAGGACCAAGCAGGCATGGTCCGCACTCGGGTACACCACCACGCCTTCCTCGTAGGACCAGAAAGACTCAGAGAACAGGCAGTCCACGCGCTGCACGAGCTGGCTGGCGTGGGTCTCCCACGGCTGGACTGGGAACCATTCGCGCTCGCCCGTGACGCCAAAGTCATCACACAATCTGTACTTCTGCACGGATTGGGGCTGGCCGCGACGCAGATGGTCGTATCGAGACGCAACCCGGTCGAAGAGTTTGCGCCAATGATCGTCCTCTGCGGCTGCGGGCGGCGAATCGTCCGTGTCCGTCTCGTGGTCGAGCTCCCGCACCTCTCGAGCTCGGGGGAAGAGCTGTCTCAGCAGCGGGATGAGGTACAGAGGACTGATGAAAGCCTGGTTCCATAGTTTGCAGACCCGACGACAAGTGATGATGTCTTTCGGCGAAAGCTGATTGAAGATCATCCAGAAGATTTCCCGGGGTAGAGCTGTCAGGGTCGTCGTGGTGCCCTCGTGCTCCATAGCTGCTGCAGACATGGTTTGACGGGCACTTTTTGCGGGGTTAAGAGATGTCGTGTGATCATGGAAACACGAAGATGTTGAGGCTATGGTAATGAGACAATGATTGAGCTACGCTCAAATAAGGTCCACATTTAGCTAGCCATGGAAGCGTTATGCAAGGATGCAAGAGCGGGGAAGAGTGCATTTGAACCTGCAAGGCAAGTTGTTTGTTGGTAGCTGGTTGGTTTGGGTGGTGATGGGTGGTCGTCGTTTACTTCGGAGATACGGAGACTCGCGAGGATGCGGGATGACAGTAGCCCTTCACCGCCTGCTTGATCAAGAGAGCTATTTAATAATTCTGCCGGTCGAACTTTCCAGATACAGAGGCGGTGGAAAGAAACCACTGCCTGTATACATACATGGAAAATCAACCAATTAATCCAAGTCAATGTCACATGCCAAGAGCTTCAGGACACCTTGCTTCAATCTTCCTTCTCCTTCTTCTTCTTCTTCTCTTCTTCCACGTTGACTGTCATGCAGTACATCTACTAGAGTACTGAACTGAACTCGTGTCATTCATCCAGTCTGGTAGTCCAGACAACAACACCACCTCACAATGCTTCCGCCCAGCTCGGCTGTTTTCCTCGCCGCGTCGCTGCTGGCGGCTTTGCCCGTCCAAGCCGATGGACTGTACACGAAGAAATCTCCTGTGCTGCAGGTGACATCCAAGAACTACGACCAACTCATTGCCCAATCGAACCACACATCGGTAAGCTTCCATCGCGAACCTCACTGACCACATCAAACCCCAAACTAACACATCTCCCACCAACCAACAGATTGTAGAGTAAGCCAACCCTCCTCCTCTCCGCCCATCCCCTCAACCACTACCCTCCCCCCCCCCCCCGGCAACAATCCGCCTTTCTAAACACCACCCCCCGCAAAACCTCCAGATTCTACGCCCCCTGGTGCGGCCACTGCCAAAATCTGAAACCCGCCTACGAAAAAGCCGCCAAGAACCTCGACGGCCTGGCCAAGGTGGCCGCCATCAACTGCGATGAGGACGCCAACAAGCCGATCTGCGGCCAGATGGGCGTGCGCGGCTTCCCGACCCTGAAGATCGTGACCCCCGGCAAGAAGCCCGGCAAGCCGCGCGTGGAGGACTACCAGGGCGCGCGCACCGCCAAGGCCATCGTGGAGGCCGTCGTCGACCGCATCCCGAACCACGTGCGCCGTCTGACCGACAAAGATCTCGATGACTGGCTCGCTTCCGCGAACGGTGACGCAGCGACGACGCCCAAAGCGATCCTCTTCACGGAGAAAGGCACCACCAGCGCGTTGATCCGCGCGTTGGCCATCGACTTCCTGGGCGCGGTTCAGGTCGCCCAGGTGCGCAGCAAGGAGACGGCGGCCGTGGAGCGGTTCGGGGTCACGGAGTTCCCGACGATCGTGCTGGTGCCCGCCGGCGGAACCGAGCAGGATGCCATCGTCTACGACGGGGAGCTGAAGAAGGCGCCGCTCGTGGCGTTCCTGAGCCAGGTCGCCGCGCCGAACCCCGATCCTGCTCCGGTTCCTTCTCCCAAGAAGAAGAAGGCCGACAAAGAAGAGAAGCAGGCCGCCCAGCCCGACGACGCCAAGGCAGAGGAGGAGTCGCCCAAGCCGGCCCCTACGGCACCCGTTCCCGCGCCGCCGATCGAACTCCTGACAACCCCGGAGGCCCTTGCCGCCGCCTGTCTGGCGCCCAAGTCCGGCACGTGTGTGTTGGCCCTTCTTCCGGAAGAACAACAACAAGAACAGACTGAACCCGAGCCGGAGAGCTCGGCGGCGCAAGTCGCGTTGGCCAGTTTGGCTGAGGTGGCGCACAAGCACGCCCTCCACAAGAGCAAACTGTTCCCGCTGTACGGTGTCCCAGCCACCAACGGCGCGGCCAAGGCCCTGCGCGCGGCGCTGGCGCTGGCCGAACCGGACCTGGAGATTGTGGCTGTTAACGGCCGGCGGGGATGGTGGAGAAAGTACGATCCCGCTGAGGCGGATTACAGCGTCGAGCGCGTCGACACGTGGGTGGATGCCATCCGGCTCGGGGAGGGGTCCAAGCAGAAGTTGCCCGAGGGGGTGATCGTGGAGGAGACCTTGGAAGATGAGAAGCCCGTGGTCGCCGCCGAACATGACGAGTTGTAAATTAATCCCCCCCATGTACGGGTGCATTCACCTCAGTAGCATTGCCCATGGTGTTTTTAATTAGGTAGGAAACATGTTTTACAAGTTATTGCAAGCAAGCGTATGGCAAACGAGTCAAATTATCACCCCATCAGCGTCAAAAGATCTCACACCTCAATAAGAAGTCTTCACAAGAAGTAAGAATTAGAATATATTCCAGTCGAAGAGGTAAATCAAACAGCAATCAACACACAAAGTTACAATAGATAGTATAGTCATTACACATGTCCGTCGCCTCCTCCTCCCACCAGACTGCATCATTATCATCAAAATAGGGTAGATGAGAGATAGCCTATGACCCTCACTCACGGGAGGCCATACCTATAATTATAGCTTGTAGCCCAACTCCTCTCGTCGATCGTCCGTCAGCCGCCCCCATTCTAACAGAAGCCTAAAGAAGTAGACTTCCATATCCTCCTTCCGCAGCACTTGCGCCGCCCACTTGCGGCCTTCCTCTGCGATCCATTGACCTTCGATATCGTGGGGCTTGAGGAGGGCCCTCTTCTCAGGAGTGGAAGAGTGGTCGCTAGATTCGACGCCCGAGAAATATGCCAGAGTACTCCACAGGCCGTGAAGGCGGACATCTACAGGCACGAAGTGTAGCCAAGGGGTGATGCGCGTTTCGAACCATTGGCGGAACAGCCCCGTCTTGAAGGGGAGGCTGTGGCTCTGCATGAAAGGAAGGAAACGGCCGCTGAAGCCGGCGCCGTCGGCGTCGAAGAGATACCGGTTCTGCCAGTGAGCTTGAAAGTCCACTCGGCCCGCCAAACCGAATTCGGCAGTCTGATCCTCGCAGTCTTGGTGCCTGCAGCGGACAATCGGGTCGAGAATTTGGACAGCTGTGTCGAGGTGGAGGGAGGAAGACGGAGAGGTGCCAGGGAGGATCTGGTAGCGGTACGAGTCGGTGGTGTTGCCCGCTGTGGGCAGGAAGACGGAGACATGATTGTGCGTGTTGTTATTGATCAGGTGGGTGAGGCGTTGCCGCGGCATGCCTTTCCATTCGCCTGAGTGGCTGATACCTTCGGAGGTACTGCCAATCCAGAACAAGGTGTTTGACTTGTCAGTATAATTGGCGTCCGGATAGTCCGTCGACGGTTTATATTCAATCTTGTCGACGTAATTCCACGGACTTGGGAATATGATGTCGCCAAACCCAGCAATCGCGCTCTGGCTGAAGACTGGAAGAAGTTCTTGTGAGACCTTGAAAGAGGCTGGTGACATGAAGAAGCCGTGAAGGTGCGCCAAGTCCGGCTGGTGGCAGATATCAGTCGCCAGGGCCCAGTCGGATGGAAACTCGCCCAGGGAGTGTGGTCGAACACAGCTAATGCAGAGATGACGGCGGTCCCATATGCGTTGAGAGCGTGCCTTGGAAGATGGCGGACAAGTCGCGCTCACGTAGCGGTCGAAGATATTCTTGAACGAATTGTCAACGAACATAGTGTCGTGCGTTTGATCAGCCGGCTCAATCGGCAGCCATTGGTCGCTACGGCCGGTTGACCATTCATTCAATATGCGTTCGTCTTGTAGCACGGGGTATGAAAGGGCTTGGTCTTTGAGAGCGCTCATTTTCTCCCAAGGTACAGCCACCCGGGGCTCATCGTTCAGGTTGAAGGCCAGATCCATGTCTGGCAGGTGTTCGGCGAATTTCGCGATCATCTTGGCGGCACTAATGACCATCCAAGCATGGGTAGGCTTGATGCCCTCCTGAACTCTGGCCGTGCCATTGCGGATGCTGATAGCGCCAATTTCATTGTATGGGTTTGTGGCTAGTTTCTGCGTCATCTCTCGGATTGCTGCCGGGGGTACGGAACGGAACGGAAGCAAGTTGTTGTGGATCTCATCGAAATCATCGATAACCAGGGAGGATTTGTTCATGGCGAATTCGTACCATTTGTCGAAGTTCCTAGTTCAACGTCAGTTGAGGCATGCATCAAGGACTAGAAAATTGAACCTACGGTGGCGGATGTTGGTTATATTGCAGACGGTACTGCGCGACAGCGTCGGTCAAGGTTTGACTGCTATTGGCCCTATGAAGCCATTTGTCATGGTGCTGCCTGCCCTCATAGATGAGCAAATCAATCGGATGCAGATGGGCGACACTGCCTTGCTGAGTCACAAAAATAAAGCCAATCCCTGCCATTACGGTCAAGGCAACGCGCAAGGTGATATTAAACCTATAAAGAAACTGCGGTTCCTCTTCCGAGACCGTTCGCGCGTATAGAAACGACAAGCCCCCGAGGTAGTTCAAGAGTATAGCGGCGAAAGCGCGAGGTGCAGTGACGAGTGGGAATGGCTGATGTCCGTCGAAAAATGTTGCAGTCCAGGTGTAATACAAGGAGACAAAGCCGGCCAGGACTGAGAGCCCGACGACACCATAGTGAGGGATCTGACCAAGTTAGCAAGTCCGTACTGCGCGGCCCGATGCGACAAACTCACTAGCTGAGATGCTGAGACTATGACACAAGCCACCAGCGCACCCTGGCCTAAAGCACTTCGCAGGAAGTGAGGGTTGACAAAATCCTCGCTGCCATGGGACCTGATAGTAAGATAGGCTATAATAGCACCCCAGAAAACAGCCACACCCTTGAAGTTCGCTATGGTCAGACTCCTATATCCACAGACGGTAATATGTGTGACTCACGAGTAAACTGAACCCCCAGGACACCAAAGTCTGTTTCCTCCTGCCGTCGCGAGGTCGCGCTCCTTCATTAGACAGCTCCGCAGCACCAATCAGAATCATAGAATCTAAGATGGCGCTCAAAACTCGCAAAGTGTGTAGGCGCGGATACTGGCCTGAAACAGTGGCGCAGATGTACGTCGATTCGCGCCCTTTATCGAATGCCACGGCCAGATATCCGCTTGCCAACAAACTAGCCGCTGACGCAACATACCGTAGTTGACTGCGAAAGACGAAGTAGTGAATGCGACTGGCAATAGTCGCTATGGTGCGAAGTTGCGCATTTTGTGGGCCGTCAGGAGCGGTCCATTTCGTAGCTGATCGGCCCCGTTGGTTGCGCCAGTAGTCATAAATAGCAATGAAGAAGGGGATCGCATACTAAAAACAAGACATTGCTGTTAGTCCTGGCGTCTGACTCTGCTCTGTGTGCGGGCGCACGTACCGCGTAGCCATCCGGCGCGCATTCAATGTTTGCAGTTATCTGTCGATACAGGCCAACGCGGGCGCAGCCAAGCGCGGAAACTAGGCCGAGTTTGAACCATCGGGCCGGGTTGCGCGTTTTCGAAGGAGTGATACTGCTACTGCTGCTCTCTAGGCTAATCGGCGACGAAGGTTCGTCGATCGCTTGTTCGCGCTCTGTCAGAGGGATGACGCTGTACTTGTGCACAGAGGACGACGGGCTTGGGATTCGATTGATGAAGCGACTTAGTATCAGAAGGGAGAAAGCAGCGACGAGACATGTTATCACCGCGGTGTTGAGGGGATGATCTGAGGAAAGTGTTAGCGAGCCGGGCCGTGGCTACTATGCGCCCCGAGAGATCCAAGTATAGGCATTTCTCTATTTAATGGACATGACGGACCGAAAGCGAAAGTAGTGTTGTAAGAAGTTGCAAGAAATGTGCAGCTGAGCAGAAAGATTCTATTGTACATTAAATTAGTACGCACAAAACCCAGGAGGGAGGAGGAAAATCGGGGGGGGGGGGGAAGGCGTGAAGTACTGTACTCACCCCACAGAGGCCTTGAGCCCCGTCTCAGCGGAGAAGTGTACCATTCCGAATCAGACAATCATGAGTCTGCAAGTCGCATAGCCATTCTTACATGGACCAGTCGTTTATTTCATGCAGCACATAGGAATCATTATTTGGATTGGAACCACGCGACGACAGGTTAGGTCGACAGGAGAGCAGGAGAGGGGAGAGGAACTTGGAAAAAAGAGAACGCGTGGAGGGAAAAGTGACGGAGGAGACGAGACCCAGTGTGGCCAAGAGCTTTCGGGCTTGGGTGTTTCGGAGACGGAGAAGAACAAGAAAAGAGGAGAATGGCTGGGGCAATCCCGCACGGGTAGCAAGTGGAGACGTCAAGACTTTCGCTGAGTAGGTGTTTTTTCTTTCTCTTTCTTTTCTATGATGCGTATTTCTCCTTCCGATCTGGGGATCCTGGGGGGATAGGAGAAGCACACAAAAGGGGGAGGAGAAGGAGAAGGAGGGGAAAGAGGGGGTGGAAGAATAGAACCTTGAAGGAGGAAGAGGAGGAAGAGGAAGAGGAGAAATGAAGACGAGGCAGAGAAGGAGGAATCAAGAAGATAAGACTAAGAGCAAGGGGAAAAGCAAGATGCCAAGCGTGGTCTCGAAGATGGGGGGTTTGCGTCAAGCAAGCAAGCAAGCAAGCAAGCAAAAGAAGCGTTAGAACGAAGCGCAAGAGAAATGAAAGTTGTTCTGGCCCATGGATCCGAGGGTTGCAATCTGGCCATCATCAATCTTTTCCCGCTCTCTCACGCACGTCAGCACCGGGACTAGTATGTAACCATGTCAGTCTTTTCTCCCCTACTCCTCCCCTATCATGATTTCGTTCATTCTACTCCGTAGCGCCAGGGTCCAGCCCATTCACTCCTCCTACTGATCGGCGTAATCCCAAGACAAGTCCACGCGTCTGGCAATGCCAGTCCTGCTGCCCCACTATCCCCAACTGGGAATCTGCTCCTGTGATCCATGATCATAATGGATCGTCTTCGGCTTCATCGATCGACTCACTGCCATCAATATGATTGAAATTCTCTACTATCAAACCCATCCAACACCGGGATCGAAGGCTGATCTGGATTGGGAAGCACGGGCCCTAAAATAGCAACGGGCCAATTTCCCCTGCAGCTCCACCATCACTGGGGCTGAATCGCTGGATGATATCTTCCTGGACTGTCACAGAATCGATAGTGATGGCATCCACATGTAGACTCCCGGTGCGTAAAATCCCAATTGGGCCTTCAACAACGAGCAATGAACAGTGCCATCATGGATGGGTAGAGGTATTATGAGTCTCCTGGTTGAGGGGCAGTAAGCAGCCTTGCCAAGGATCACGTGAAAAACCGTTCCCGCAGAGCCTGGCCTAAAGCCAACCCATACCACTTTGGGACTAGTCATACTCAGGCACCGTGCAAGGCACGTGCCAGCAGGGCGGTATCACTTACAGTAGGCGGTAGCCACGGGCAGTTGCGGCCCCGGTCCCCGGTCGCCGATAACTTTTTTTTTTCTTTGCGCAAGAACCGCAGCAAGAGAGAGTGTGATCTCAAATCTCCCCCAGCACTTGGCCATCTGTCTCCTCTCCCTTATCGAGGACCTGGTCTGTGTTTTGCCCAGTCAACAGTTGCGCGCTGTTTCCGTCCGGTTCTCACAGACACACAGCTTCCGGCACTGTCTGTGGTTTCCGCCGCTGTCTCACTAATTTTCCTCGGCCGGGTGGAAGCATTTCGACTCGGAACTCAATTGAACCCACCGCGATAAGGGTAAAAACGGTCTTCGAAGAGAGACCGCCTCACCATCATGCCTCGCAAGGCTATCGACTCGCGCATTCCGGCGCTCATCCGGAACGGCGTGCAAGAGAAGAAGAGAAGTTTTTTCGTGGTGGTCGGCGACCGCGCCAAGGATGTTATCGTCAACCTGCACTACATTATGTCCAGCGTCGATGTCAAGCAGAACAAATCCGTTCTGTGGGCTTACAAGAAGGATCTCTTGGGCTTCACCAGTCACCGCAAGAAGCGCGAGGCGAAGATTAAGAAGGAAGTGAAGCGTGGTATCAGAGAGCCCAATCAGGAGGACCCCTTCGAGCTGTTCATCACCCTGAACCAGATCCGCTATGTCTACTACAAGGAAACAGAGAAGATTCTCGGTAACACCTACGGCATGTGTATTCTCCAAGACTTCGAAGCCATGACGCCCAACTTGCTCGCCCGGACGGTCGAGACTGTGGAGGGAGGTGGTATCGTTCTGCTGTTGCTGAAGGGAATGAGCAGCTTGAAGCAACTCTACACCTTGTCGATGGACATCCACTCACGGTACAGGACCGAGGCGCATGACGACGTGGTGGCTCGTTTCAACGAGCGTTTCATCCTTTCCCTGGGCAGCTGCGATTCCTGCCTCGTCCTGGACGACGAAATGAACGTTCTGCCCATCTCTGGAGGCAAGAATGTCAAGCCCCTGCCACCCCCGGAGTCGATCGACGAGAACAGCACGGGCACCAAGAAGGAGTTGAAGGAGATCAAGGAAAGCTTGGAAGAGTCTCAGTTGGTCGGGCCTCTGGTCAAGTTGGCTCGCACCGTGGATCAGGCCAAGGCGCTGCTTACCTTCGTGGATGCGATCGCCGAGAAGACCCTCCGCAGCACTGTGACTTTGACTGCCGGCAGAGGTCGCGGCAAGTCTGCAGCGCTCGGTGTCGCCATCGCTGCCGCCGTAGCCCACGGATACAGTAACATCTTCATCACATCGCCCAGCCCCGAGAACTTGAAGACTCTATTCGAGTTCGTGTTCAAGGGATTCGATGCGCTCGGCTACATGGACCATGTCGATTACACCATCCTGCAGTCGACGAACCCCGATTTCAACAAGGCTATTGTCCGCGTCAACATCCACCGTCAGCATCGCCAGACTATCCAGTACATCCAGCCCCAGGATGCTCATGTTTTGGGCCAAGCCGAACTGCTGGTGATTGATGAAGCTGCCGCCATTCCCCTGCCTTTGGTCCGCAAGCTGATGGGCCCGTATCTGGTTTTCATGGCTTCCACAATCAACGGCTACGAAGGAACGGGTCGGTCCCTTTCCCTGAAGCTGATTCAGCAGCTTCGTGAGCAGTCAAGAGGAGGGCTGAAGGCTAGTGGCGAGGAGGAGATTGATGTCGCTGATCGGGCGACCGGCAAAGCGGCCAAGAACGCCGACAAGGGCTTGGGTGGTCGTTCGCTCCGGGAGATCACCCTGTCGGAACCCATCCGTTATGCTCCTGGCGACTCGGTGGAGAAGTGGCTTAACAAGGTCCTGTGTCTCGACGCAACCTTGCCCAAATCCCGGATGAACACCCAGGGCTGCCCCCACCCGTCGCAGTGCCAACTGCTCCAAGTCAACCGTGATACCCTGTTCTCCTTCCACCCTGTTTCTGAGAAGTTCCTGCAGCAAATGATGGCCCTCTACGTGGCCAGCCACTACAAGAATACCCCTAATGATCTCCAGCTCATGAGTGACGCTCCCGCACACCAGTTGTTTGTCCTTGTCCCGCCCATCGATGAGGAGGCCACGAAGCTTCCCGAGCCCCTTGTTGTAATCCAGGTTGCGCTGGAAGGTCGCATCAGCAGACAGAGCGTGCTCAACAGCTTGAGCCGCGGCCAGCGCGCCGGAGGAGACCTGATTCCCTGGCTGGTCAGTCAACAATACCAGGATGAAGACTTCGCCGGTCTCTCCGGTGCCCGAGTGGTCCGCATCGCCACAAACCCCGAATACCTCAACATGGGTTACGGCTCCCGCGCGTTGGAGCTGCTGACCGATTTCTACGAGGGCAAGTTCACCAGCCTGTCGGAGGACGCCGTTGACGCACCGGAGGAGATGGTCCGCGTGACGGACGAGGAACTGGCCAACGCCAGCCTCCTGGACGACAACATCCAGGTCCGGGACATTCACAAGATGCCACCGCTGTTCGGCAAGCTGTCCGAGCGCCGGCCGGACGCGCTGGACTACCTCGGTGTCAGCTTCGGCCTGACCCCCTCGCTGCACAAGTTCTGGAAGCGGTCCTCCTTCTCCCCGGTCTACCTCCGGCAAACCCCGAACGACCTCACCGGCGAGCACTCGTGCGTGATGCTGCGCACGCTGGCCACCGGCCCCAACGACGCCAGCTGGCTGGGCGCGTTCTCGCGGGACTTCCACAAGCGGTTCAACTCGTTGCTGTCGTACCAGTTCCGCGAATTCCCCTCGGTGCTGTCGCTCAGCATCTGCGAGTCCGCCAACGCGGGCGCCAAGCTCGACACCTCCTTCGCGCCCGTGGCCCTGACCAAGGCCGACCTGGACCGCGCCTTCTCCCCCTTCGACCTCAAGCGCCTCGACAGCTACGCCAACAACCTCCTCGACTACCACGTCATCCTGGACATGGTGCCCACGATCGCCGAGTACTACTTCTCCGGCCGCCTCGGCGGCAAGGTCAGCCTCTCGGGCGTCCAGCAGTCGATCCTCCTGGCCATCGGCCTGCAGCGCAAGAACCTCGAGGCCCTGGAGAAGGAGATCAGCCTGCCGTCCTCGCAGCTGCTGGCCATGTTCCTCAAGATCATCCGCAAGATGTCCACGCACTTCCGCGCCGTCCTCGAGGGCGCCGTCGCCGAGACCATGCCCGCCCAGCAGCAGGCCGCCCTCGCCGCGCAGGAGGTCACCGAGGCCCACGACGAGGTCCTGGACGACCGCTTCAAGCCCCTGGAGACGACCCTCGACGACGAGCTCCGCGAGGGCGGCCAGCAGATCGACGAGGAGCTGCGCGAGAAGCAGCGAGCTCTGATCGATGCCCTTCCTCTGGACAAGTTAGTTGCCCCGCCGCCCCCTCACACACACACACACACTCTCTCTCTCTCTCTCTCTCTCTCTCTCTCTCTCTCTCTCTCTCTCTCTCAACCTTCTTCAACCCAAAGAAAAAAAAGAAAAAAAGAAAAAACACAAATAAACAATAACTGATATCACAGCCTCCAGATACGAGATCAACAACGGTAGCACCGCCTGGGACGAGGCCGAGAAGCAGATCCGCTCCGGCGGCGCCTCCACCGTCAGCGTCAAGTCCGCCAAGCAGACCAAGCGCAAGAAGGGCGAATCCGCCCGCGAGATCTACGACCAGGAGATCGACTCCAAGCGCCAGAAGATTATCAAGAAGGGGACAGAGGGTCGCAAGAAGAAGCACTGAAGCAGCATCCGCGTTATGCAAAGCACCTAGCCTAGTGTAAATAATGAAAAAAGCATTCAGGGGGGGAAGATAAAAAGCCTTCAGCCTTATTTTATACATCTCATATTATATTACATCACCGTATTCTTTTTTCGGGTTGGGGCTGTGGATAGCTGTAATTTCGTCTCTCTGGTGTGGTGTGGTTTTTTACTTGGCGGCTGTGCTGTTTAAGACATGGGTTTCATGTTTGACCAGTTTGATTTGGTTTGGTATCGTTGCTGACATAGAGAAGCTCTTTAAACCTACACCCTAAGATTGAAATACATCCCAGTGCGGAATCGCGTTGCTTCCTGTTGAGGAAAATGATTGTATCTACCTAGTAAACCAGAGTAAGGGTGTACATTGCCGAATCCGCACATATACAAGAAACGAAAACACATCCCCAATCTCTAACCTCTCTTCAAACCACATTCCCTGAAAGTCTGCATTTGGTCCAGCCAAAAAGAAAAAGAACGAGCGTCTTGGTATCCCCATCAGTGAAAAAAGAGTGTGACTCCCCCCTACCATGGAAATCGGCCTGGCATATCCCGTTTACCATAGTGGTCAAAACGAATGGAACCCACACCTGTACCTGTACCCTCGAAACAGCAGCCGCACTCCCCCGGGCTTCCCGATGATAGCGAGCGTGAAAACTGCGTGGTTGAGTTGGTTTACCCTGAGCCCCTCACGTCCCGACAAAATGAATGTGGGGTGCCGAAATAAAGTCAAGTGAAACGAATGTCTTCCGTTCTCGGTGGAGACCAACACACACAACAAACCATATCCAAGCGAAAGTACCCAGCAGACAGATCCTGACCCATCAGGTCGATCACCCGCGGAAGGCATACTCATATCCTCCGGATTCTCTGCGTCCGCGTCTCGTAAACGCCGGCCCGCGCGTGTGCTGCGACAGGCCCGGCCACCGCCCCGACGCCGTTGCATTCAGGACCCCATTGATGCTGGCATCCTGGTAGACCTTCAACGAGTTGATGGTCCAGTAGGCGTCCTCGAAGGCGGACGGGTTGTTCGCCACGTAATCGGTGCAGGAGCTGGCGTAGGAGGCGCACGAGCCCGAGCTCCAGACATTGCCGGCCCAGTCGCCACAGAAGGTTGTATCGAAGACCTGTGTGTCAGGAATTAGCAACAGTCTTGGGACTTTCGGAGAGAGAGTTGAAGCGGGGGCCAGATGTTTAGGGGACATACAATCTGCATGGCATCAAAATGCGAGTCGATATCGCAGGAGCCCGCGAAGCTGGCAGCCGGGGTTCCCCAGGTGGCGGGGGTGGGGATACCAGCAGTGATATCGGCAGGGATGCTGCCGCGGGGGAAGAACCAGATGTTAATGGCGGAGCTGGTCCACTCCGTGGCATAGACACCGCCACCGAGCGAGTTGAAGGAGGTTCCGTAGGACTGGGAGTTGGGGGAGGTGATGCTACAGCCCGCATTGCTGGATTGGTCCGGCGCATCAACATAGCAGTTGCTGGTTGTCAGAGTGCCGGTGAAGCCGGAGTTGTCGATGCTGCAGCCGTCGCTGGTATGGAGGGTCATCAAGTCGTTGGTCTGCTGATTGACGCCTTCGATGATGTCGATCTCGCCGTTGTTCGGCCAGTTAGAGCCGAGAAGCCAGCTGTTTCCCTCTTCGTTAGGTTTGCATAACGACTGAAACTATACCGCTAGAAACAACTCACAAGGCTGGCCAGGTGCCGCAGATTCCACCCGGCATGTGCGCCAGATCCAAGATAAACAGCCCGTGGGTATACTCGCTGTTGCTGGTGATGCGCACGCTATCCCGGCCGCTGCTTGCCACGTTGGTATAGTCCACACCCATATAGACTGATCCGTCTGCGTTGGTTGAAATCAAGCCATCACTCTGGGCGGTAGATTGGTCGACATAGCTGACGAAGCCATGGGTAGGATCTGTGTCAGTGAAGAACGTAAAGCGGTCAAAGAATGACGAGCTGGTATAGTCATCCAGCAAGGTATAGGTTGCAGTACTGAGCTGCGCCGTAAGGCCGAAAGCTGTCAGGAGGAAAGTATAAGTCCGCATGGCGCTTGTAGAATGAGGTAGAGCGCAATGTAGGGCAAGAGAGTGTTGTTGATGAGTCGCTAGGGAGTGGACAGGTAGTAGGACTACCTAAAAAGCAGAATGAATGAAGACTAACAGCCCAGCTGTAGAGACAATGAGGTGTAGACCTAAGGAGTGTCGCAGAATTGTGATGTTCTTGTAAACATGTTGCCCGCGACGGAATGGAAGCAGCGATATATATAGGTCAGGGCTCCCTTTTCTTTTTGTTTTCCTGCGTAAACAGGCAACTTGAAAGGACAAGCTCATACACTAGTAAATGGTGGCGTCAACCATGATTCACGCAGCAGACCAGACCTTGAGACCTGTCGCATGGCGTGAGTGGCAGTCTGCAGCAGATGGCAGGCCCATGTGCGCGTGGGTATGTCACGGATTGATAGGGGAAGGTGTATGATTGAGGGAAAATTGATCTCTGTTGACCAGTGATGAGACAGAACCAGGATTAGACTCGGTTTCGTCAGGGCATTCGATGTAGCTACCTCGGGTTAGGGGGAAGACTTGAGCCCAATGGCCAAGGGTGCATGAGGTGGGCGTCAAATAGCGGCGGGTGAGGAATGCAGGCATGTCAATGCACAGAGCGAATCGGCGGCGATTTTCGGCCTGCCGCAAAGCACAGCAAAGCACACGCGCAAATCTTGGCCAGTAGCCAAGTCCTTCTCGATCAGCTCTTCCCCGCTTGTCTCCAGAGGAACGGCAGGAATGAAAGGAAAAGAGCAGAAAAGTCAAAGAAGAAGTAGACTCACCTTGAATCATGAGGCGTCTTTTGCCCGATGTCCTCCGCATCGGGCGTTTTCAGGCTCGGTCATTCATCATTCATCACCAAGACGCAACAAAGAGAATCAGGCAGTGATCGGCAATAGAGACGGAATAGTAGTAGAAAGAAAACAAAAATCAAGTAAGGTCAATAAGTCATTATCATGTTGAAATCGCTCATTCACTATGTATGTACAGGGCACACCGGGCAAGACAACGCCTCCAAGTCCGATCCGCCACGGAAACTTTGACGGGGATGATTCTGATTCTGAGTCTGAGCGGCATCAGAATGATCGACTTCCAGGATACAACGACGATGATACAGGTGTCGACAAGCGAAAACCAAGACTGGCCCAGCGGGCTGCTCAGCGTCCTCCGCAGTCGCATTCGCGTCCGCGTCCGCATGGCCTTCCAGCAGGTGTCGCGGCTGACCCACGTCGGCCGCTTTACCTTTTCCCCGCGCGGTCGCAGGATCATTTTGCTCGTGGAGCCGTTTTGCAAGACGGGTTTGCTGCGCCTGAGCCTGTTTCTGCTCCCAGGCCTGCCAGTACTGGGGTCCGACTCCGGGTCCCCAGATGCGTTGGCGGCAGATCTCACATACCTGGCCTCGTGGTCGCCATCCCCGCTGGCGCAGTCGTGTTACCTCATCCACGTGCACGAATAAATCCCGATCCAGCATGCCGTTGGCAAGATCCAGCAGTGATTTTTCGTAAGTGTAGGCGGAGAAGATTGAGGCCAGTACTGCGCGCAGCTCGAGCAGGGAAGGCGACCAGCTTGCAGCCCGCGTGAGGAAGGCACGCAGGATTCGGAGGAAAGCGACATCACTGCGCTCACTGGTTGATGATCCTCCACTCCGCACCGTGCTGGCAAGCAGGGTGGTGAAAACCTGTTGGACCAGCGAGCGAACAGCCGGCATCAGCGGAGTTGAGCTTGCCGTCATTGAAGCATCGCCAGTTTCGGAGCGCTTTTTGGGCATCAAGCCAAAAACACCACTGGCGATGCGCACCACGGCTTCTATCAAATCGAGCCACAAGGATTCATCGAAAGAAAGGGCTTGGTCGACTGCTCCTTTGCTGAAGCCATTCTTCTCAATCGCTCGAGAATTCTTGGCTGTGGTCGTTTGGCCCCGACAGAGCCAAGTACCGACTCGCGTATATTTCTCTAATGATTCTACAAGGTGATTAATGGCATCGGTAGTACTTGCAGAGTCCGGATCGTCGTTGATGCTCTGGAGGATGCCCCCCAGCCCGGACTCAAGTGTCCCCAAATGCGCGATGAGGCGGTCCATAGCCGCTCGAACCTGGCCTTGGCGAGCCAACAAGATCACCGCGGCGTCCACTACGCCACTCTCCTCTAATGAAGGCAGCAGCTCCTCTAGGCGTACATCACCGATGCGTAATTCATCCACAAAGTTGGCGACTTGAGAGGAATTATACTTGCAGAGAAGTTGCACGTAACGCTCGATCATCCAGTTCTCGATGGACTTGGAGGGTCTGCCCTCCGTCACGGACTGCAGAGCCATCCCCACCACAACGGCCAGGTATTGGTATTGCCGATAGGGATCTTGCTGTAGGGCATTTAAGAAGGTTTCATGTGTCTCTGGGGCAAAGGTATGCATGGTCTGCGCTGCTCGTTCGACATTGATCGCTGCAAGCTGACCGGCATGATCTTTGACCACATCAAGAAGATCCCGCTTTTGCTTCTTGCCTAGACCGGAGCCAGGGCGAAGACAATCTTGTAGGCAGGTAAAGACGGCTTCTTGCTCATTGAGATCTTCGAGGTAGGTCAGAATGAGTTCAGGGTATTGTTTCTCCACGCGATAGGTTGATTTCAAAATCCGGAGGAATCGAGCCTCCTTGAACAGCGGTATCATCCCCTGTACATCCGGAGGGTGATAGATGGATAACAGATACTCAGCGCTTAGCTCACAGTCATCCGCCATCGCGGGGTCTGGGTAGCGGCAAAGCCGCTCCAGAACTTGTTGAAGCGTGCTGCCCGAGAGGAGAATGTATTGAGGATATTTCGGAAGATTGCGAGCAACAAACATGTCTAACCGAATGGTATCAAAAGCATCAAAGGAGTTCGAGGTCATTATCTGTAGTAATACACTGATCAGATACTGCCGGTTGACAGACACCCCGTGTGATGGGGCTTCATCCGGCTCCTGGTCATTCAAAAAACTATCTTCGAAAGCTTCGTTTAGCATGCTCATGAAGCTAGCTGTATCGAACCTGAGCATGGTCCGCAAGTCTGGGAACGTCTCAAAGGCTTCCCGTAGCCCTGTGACTGGCGGGTTACCGGAGAACAGATGGTCGTATAGGGTCGCCTTGGCTCGGTTGGCCTCCGTCTCGTCCATATCATCGCCAGTGGGATATATCCGGCCTGTGAGAACAAAGGAAAGGTAGGGAAACACTTTCATTGCGTTCGTATATTGTGTAATCCCGTTGGTAGAGTCTCCATTAGCCAGAGCCTCCTGGGTTGGGATGAGCCCAAGGAGCTCCTGTAAAGGGCCCACGTAGTCCCCAAGGCAGCGATTCCAGACATAGATGAAGGCGTCGTAAAGATTATAATGCTTGCAGAGCGTGGTGGTTTGGTCAATGTCCATAGTGGCTGTATCTAGCAGGCAGATAATCTCTTCCAATCTGCTGGCGGTGTGGTTCGTCGCGTAATGGTTGATTAAAGCCTTGACAGCAGTGGGAGGGAGTGAGCGAACAGTTCCCTCAACAATGTATGATTCAAGTGCATCGAGAAAGATGCCTTGGGAATCACTGTCTTCAAACCAGGTGAACACTTCATCCCACAGATAATCTAGTTCGGACATGCAAACACAGGCGGAGATTGACACCTCGGCCAGCTTCTGGAGCTGTATGGTATCGAGCCTTTCATTGTTCGCCTCCGCGTTGCGGCCAAATGCGTACTTGAGCGACGCTGAAATCATTTCCAGGAGCTTTTCTCGTACTAGGGGTTGCCTCAATGCGTCCTCTTCAGGGAGACCAATTGTAAGCTTCTCAGCGCTACCTTGATAGTAGGATGTCGCCACCTGAATTGCCCCGACAAAATCACCCGCCTCCATGAGGGCAAGTAGCCTATCAGCCCAGTTGGAAAGACCCCCAATTAGAAGTTCATTATAGCCAAGAAGGAACAATCGACCTTTGTAAGAGCGAAAGCTCATGAAGAACGCATCCGCTACTACACCATGCATCGTTGTGTCATCTTCATTGAACTGTTCAACCAGACTATGGAGCTGGGCAGAGAATAAGTCCACATGGTAGATGTGTCGATTGAGCAGATCAACTGCTTCTGTGACACGCATCGTGTGATCCTCAAGGATGAGCAGCTGTTGGGTAATGGTGAGCACGGCCATCACGGAGCGACTCAACCATTGGACAGCTACAATAGCCTCATCGGCCTTCCATCTGCTTCGTGGTCTGAACTCCAGAGCCGGAGGTCGGTCCCTGTTTGGAGATTCATCCGCTTCCACCTCGGAAACATCCAGCACTGTCAGTACATTAGACCAACAATAGACCAGCTTTGTCCGCGAAGTTTCGGTCTCCTTCCCCTTCAGGCGAATTGCCGGAAACCAGGCTAGGGCTCCAGTCATCGCGCCATGAGCGGCAACCTCCTTGGGACGAGGCGCCTTGTGTTGGGTTTGCGCAACGGGCGTCGTTGACACTATCACCAGGAGATAAGGGGTAAGCATAGCAACCAGTCCCAGCGAGTCCGTCGGTTGCTCAACGTTGCCCAGGGGAAGAGGTGAAAAAGCCAGGACTGAGCTGGGCTTTCGCGGCCGAAATCCTTCCGCATAAATCTGAGGGTAGCGGCCCAGAATCCTACTCGTTTTCACCGTCCGTCCGACTGCACCCATACCACGCGTAGCCAGATGCGAAAAGGCCATTCCTCGTTTATCTGCAGAGACTAGTGCGGTACGTCGAGTCCCCAGAAAACCCACATGGATGACAGGTGATCCCGCGATATGACCATCTGAGGGTCGGTTCTCAATCAGATTGGCCGGTATCGGGGGTATGTGAAGGAAGGGCCGTGCAGACCGCGAAATTTCCCAGGTGAAGATGTCACCCGACTGATGACCTCCGGCAACCGTGGTGTGGTCCGCGGACAGCGCCAAGGATGCGATTGCGCCGCATTCGATCGCTAGACACCCACGCTTAGTACGTGATCAGCGCCAAGCAAGGCTATGTTGAAGCTTACCTTTCGTCCCCAGGCCGACAATGGTCTTGAGGTTCTGCTGGTAGTCAAAGACGAGGATTATACCCTTGGAGGTTCCAACCACGATTGACGTTGAGACCACCATACAAGTCGGATGCCCGAAATTCCGCTTCCCAGCTTCCGAGAACGCCTGGCCGTTGATCTTTCTGAGTTTAGTCCATCGCACGACATCCCAGGGTCCCTGGGGGGTGTCGGGCCCCGAATCAACGGTTCCGGGAGAGAGGTGGCTCGTGATGGAGGATTTGCGCGAGTGTAATTGCGCTAGGAAAGGCGAGGCCGATCGGAAGTTCCCAATCGAGGTAGAAGATAATCTGGATTGAAACCGAAGGTCGAACGGGCGGTGGGAGGGACTGGGACTGAGTCGAGGGGAGCCACGGAAGGCCAACGCGCTGCTGCTTCGCGACGATAGGATGGAGTCCTATGGCAATCAATCAGCGGAGAACCACGGCCGCGAAACGGCAGCGGCGACGCACATGCAGGGAAGGAGTGTCGTCGGGGATTGAGAGAGTCTCGTCAACACTACCGGGAGCGCCGGGGTGCCCGGAACGCGGTGAAGAGGGAAAGTCGGTCGCATCGGGGTCAACAGCAGGAGGTGGTTTGACGGCGGGGGCATGGTCCTCGCTGGTTAGATCGGGCAGATCTTCCTCGACGTAAGCCATTGAGTCCGACGCCGACCCTGGCTGGGGGTGAACATGGTCGGGGATGCCGTTGCGGGTCGGCGGGGAGAGTGCATCGTCGTCTGGTCCCAAGTCGAGCTCATCCTCTCGTGCCCAGTCATTACTGGTCTCGATCATGGAGCTCATCGGCAGCAGGATCGAATGACCATCTCTCCCAGCTTGTTTTTGTGCAAGGCCCAGGTATTAGTTGGGGGGGAGTGTCCGTGATGAGATGGCGGCAGCGAAGGTATGACAGGGACCAGAGAAGGCGGAGGT
This sequence comes from Aspergillus japonicus CBS 114.51, assembly GCF_003184785.1. NCBI lineage: Eukaryota > Fungi > Ascomycota > Eurotiomycetes > Eurotiales > Aspergillaceae > Aspergillus > Aspergillus japonicus. Next base: position 117,644 of record NW_020291691.1, read on the forward strand.
GTGGTAAGAGAGTACGGTCAAGGTAGACAAGGTGGGAAGATGGAAGGAAGGGAAGTACGGTAAGTTAGCAGTAGTAGGTTAGTGCCGCAGGCAGGCAGTGGCAGGCAGTGGCAGGCAGTCAGTGGTTCACCAAGGCTAAACTAGAGCGGGCGCTGGGGGGGGCGCTAGTTTTCTGGCAGTGGGGAGTATGTATGTACTGTATCCGTTATCTTAGTTGAGGATAATCACTAGATAGATAGTCATGAAGAAAGTGAGAATCCAACGGGGAACGGGGAGATCACATCGAATGCTTGCTGTTGAGGTCAAGATCAAGAAGCGAAACAGCCTGAAGCAGAGACTCCGACGGACGGCCGCTGCGGACTAGTCCCAACCCGGAGGGATATCTTTATTGCCTCAGGCAGAGAGAGATGTTCTGGAAGATCAGAAACCATTGACGTTAACATACATCAACCTTAACCTTAACAAGAGAGGGCAAGACGGGAATCAATTCGTCCAGTTCAAACTGCAACGACTCATCCCATTTGTTTTGATAGGCATATAACAGCATGGGCTCCAGCCTCTTTCAACATCGATGATCCAGGCAGGCAATGTTGTTGCCAGTTACCATCAACAAAAACATTCTTTGACTGGGCCACCCGTACGTCAAGAAGGACTTCCTCTCGTCTGGCATGATCCCAGCTGGCTTGACGGAATCATGAGGGTAAATAAATGAATGAATAAATGGTTCATCTTTGCGAGAACTCGCACGTGCACCGCCGACTCTATACTACTAGCTCCAGTTTCCCCTCTCTAAATGGGGGATTGTCTATTTATCCACCCATTCCGCGCCCTCCTTCCTGTACTCCTCATCACAATCACATTCTTGCTGAAGGGTCTAATCTATTCTGTCTGGCTAGTTCACGGTCCAGCGTCACAAGCGTCGGGGTTGCCCTCACCCTCCAACTACCGCATCCCATGATTTGGTCATTCACCACAGTAACGTGTAACTCGGAGAGAATATATAATAGCCCGAGATTCCAATTACTTTCTCAGGTCTACTGTTCTTGATAGAAGTAGCTCCTCCTGGATCGAAAATGTTCTTCTCGCTTGTTGTCCTCGGCTTAGCTGCGACTACATCTCTCGTGCTTCCCGTCCTGGCCCAGTCAACCTGCAATGGTCAGTCGGCCTACTGCGACCGGATCTACTCGAATATAACGCAGGTTGGCGCCCATGACAGTCCCTTTGTAGGGCCCCTGCTTCAGCAGAACCAAAACATCGACGTCACTGAGCAACTGGACCTTGGGATTCGTTTTCTGCAAGGCCAGACGCACCAGTCGATTGACAATGAAACGATCCTGCTCTGCCATACATCGTGTCTCCTTGAATACGCCGGAAGCTTGGAGTCGTATTTGGCCACCGTTAAGACCTGGCTGGACGACAATCCACATGAAGTCGTGACCTTGCTCCTGACAAACGGCGATAGTCTACCAGTGACTCATTTCGCCGAGGCATTCAAGAGCGCGGCCATCGCCGACTATGCATTTGTGCCTAAGTCGTCGCCAAGCACGCTGGCCATCAACGCCTGGCCAACTCTGCGAGAGCTGATCGGCAATGGCACGCGATTGATAACTTTTCTGGGTACGTGATCATCCTCGGTGATCGCAACGATGACTTACAAGCTCGTTCAGACTATGGCGCCGATGCCACAGCGGTCCCTTACATCCTCGATGAATTCGCTTACTTTTTCGAAACGCCATACGATGTGACCGATGCCTCGTTTCCAAACTGTAGCATTGATCGGCCGTCGGGCGCTTCAGCGACCGGTCGTATGTACATCGTTAACCACTTTTTGGATGTCGATATCCTGGGCATCTTGATCCCAGACCGGGAGCATGCAGCCGAGACCAATGCAGTCTCAGGCGAGGGCAGTATTGGAGCTCAAGCCGATTTATGCCTTTCCATTTATAGCCAGCTACCAAACGTTATTCTTCTAGACTTTGTCGACCAGGGCCAGCCGATTGCCGCACAAAGTCTGCTCAACGGGGTGTGAAAATGAAGTTCTCTGTATTGACCAGCATCGCTGGTCGGGGTGTTGCTCAGAATCGCATTTCCTATGTAATTCACTTCTTTTTTCTGAAGTGAGCTCGGTGTCTATCAGCAATGCAGTCATTCTGGATGGTTCGATAGAAGCAATTTTAGCGGGTCGACCGTGCCCAGTGTCCGAAGCTGCCGGCATTGGCTGATAGTCGATTGCGAATGACTCTTGTCAGTTATGTCCAAGTATATACAATCTAGTTCAGTGATTATTCATCCATCTATCTCCACCTGCATCTCGCGTTCTAGTGTGGTTGGAGCTAAAATTAGCGCCATATGATCGTGATCCAAGGAGTTGACTTGACGTACCCCAGACCTTATTGGCCGACCCAATGATGATTTCTGCATTGGCCAAAAGCTTCTTCGCATAGCGCTCGGCTTCTGCGGGGTGAAGCTGGCTTTTCTGCGCTTTGCGCGGGTTTACCTAATTCATTGTGAGCATCATACGGTTAGGGGGGAAGGGATTTGGCAAACCATCATCAAAATAGGGACCAGATCCTTTGCGTCCGCTTCTGCCAGGGCTCTCAAATTCCGATAGCCATTTTCTCGGAGTAGTCTGGCAGTCCAACCTTTCACATATGTAACCTGTGCCATTTCGAGTAGGTCAGCCCGGGCCCCGGCCTCCAAGCGATCCTGCATATGATCCAAAACTGCAGCCAACATCCCCCAACCCATGCGTTGACAAAACTTGACAATGCCTGCAGCAAACCCGTGGCATTGCTGTGCTAGGCTCTGCACAGAACCCCGTGGTATCTGGTACCGAGATGCGATGACCGACAACGGAACCTCATTGCTCAGATCACGAAGCTGAAACGCAGTGTATGCCCGCTGATAGATTCTAGCTTGCTTGATCTGCTCTGGTGAATTCTCTTTTAGTGACCCGCCGCTCTGGGCCCTGTATAGCTGTCAGCGCCATGATGTCCGAATACCGTGAAAATCGGGAATCCACCATACATGTAATTCACATATCCAGGTTGAACGCCAACAAATTGCAGGGCACGCAGCCCGCTCTCATCCAGATTATCAAGCTGATCTCGAAAGATGCGCCAATCGATGTGAGTCCCAGCAGCTAATTGGAGGGGCGTAAACATATAGAATATATGCATATCGCCATCCATGACGAAAGCTTGCAGAGCTCGTTTCAACTCTTCATGGACAAATAAGCCATCTTCGGGTGCAAATGCGGAGGCGACCACAGCCTGTCCAAGCTGTGTTGCTGAATATGATGATTCATCATCATCAACATGCGCAAGTTCTTCCTTGACCAACTCTTGGAGTGCAGATTGCATGATACTATAGGCTAGCTTTCTGTCCACTGTTCGGTAAAGCAAGGTGCACCTGACATATTCTTTGATTGCGTCATACCCCGATACGAGTCCGGTAGCGAGGGCTTCCAAGAGGGCCCTTGTACGTCGTCAGCAGTAAGCCTTGAAGGGAGCTGAATCCACGGGCATACCGTTTAAGGCCTCTCTTCTCTGGAGCTAGGCAGCTTTCAATGGCCGGCATGTCGGCTTCGAGAAGGTCACAGACAGCTTGTAGGTCACTATTGCCACATATGAGATACGTCTCACCCGCTTCGTCCTTTCCCTTGCGACCGGCTCTTCCGCACATTTGTCGTCTTTCTTGGTCAGCCCGTGCTATCAATCGTTGGGAGAAAGTACTCACAGCATGGCGGGCCCAACGAGTTCTCGGCCCATGCGTGCCCCATTGATTAAAACCCGTCTGGCGGGTAGATTGACGCCAGCTGCCAAGCTACAAGTCGCTATAAGCACTCTGAGAACACCCTGATCATAAGCCTGTGCGATCAGTTCGCGTTCCTCAGTCGTCATGCCTGCATCTACCCGATAGTTCAGCCTTGGTTCTGAGCCCCAATATGAGGTATACTTACGGTGAAAGCCGACGCCTCTAACGAGGGTATTTTCAAGAGCAGGGTCTAAGCCGCTGGGAAGGCTCCGGAGTTCGGCTACAAGGTCCAGTCGTTTGTTCAAATCATCCGTGTTCTCGTCGGGGGCTGGCATTGCTTCGCTGATGATCGCCGCTTGGATCTGGCAAGTATGTCGGCTACCACAAAATACCAAAGCACCATACCCAGCTGCTGCCGTGTCAATGGCCAAGGCGACTGTCGCGTTTGTCATGGCATTCGCAAGTTCTCTAAAAGTTGAGGGGGCAACGATGCGATGAGGAGGCATGGTCTCAACAAGCGATTGCGTTGGAACCGACTTCAGTCGAGATATTGTCTGAAACAATTGCCTCGAGGTTGCGGCGGGATATATCGCATTCTCGTAAACAAGGTATTCGTCAATCGGAACCGGGCGGTAGGTTGAAACATAGTAAACTGCATTCATCCACTCCGCCAACATCTCGGTATTCTAGGCCTGTGTCAGGGTGACGCTGCTCATGTCTGAATGGTCCTGAGTAGCTCACCGATAGTGTAGCACTCATCCCAATGATTTGGATGTTCTGTCGCAGGAGCAGCAGCTTTGTAACCATCAACTCCAAAAGGTATCCACGGTGCTCATCGTCAAGCATATGTAGCTCATCTAGAACAACTACGCCCAGCTCCCCAATACTACATTCTTCTATGGCAGTGTTGATCAGGGAGTTCGCCTTGAGACATGGCCGGGTTAGCATCCCGAAATTAAGGGGAGGGTTCTTCTGGACGAGTCGAGGGAGTTGGCCACACCTTCTCAATGGTACAGACGGCAATGTCCGTGTCAGCCCAAGACGCAGCAGTTCTGCTCCCCCCGAAGTAGCCAGTGACACGAATCGACTTTTGTAACTTGCGCCAGCGCTGGTGATATGGTCTCGTGCTGTCCACCTTATCGTCGGTGTCGCCGATGTTTTTCTCAACATCTTGTACGATACGTCTTAGCCACTTCAATTTCTCTTGCACCAGCGCTACATATGGAAGAACCAGAATTGCCTTGCGACCCGGGTTATCGATGATGCGCTTTATCATGAGAACGTCAGCGACAAGCGACTTTCCTCCACCGGTAGGGGCAGTATACACCAGGTGTCGGCTGCCATCAAGCAGTCCTGGAGTCAGCAAGCACGCTGCTTGCCATTGGTATATGCTCTTAAGTCCGATAGCCGCCCAATTAGCGACTAAAACAGACGGCAGTCCGTATACAGGATTGCTTAGAGACAACAGGTGATGATTGGTAGGATCTTCTTCGGCATTTTGCAAAGAATGAAGCGGCGGATATCTATCAGGGACATTGGCTGCCACCGAGTGAATATCACTGGCGACTAGACGACCTCTAGGCAGTTCCAGCGAAGGCCTTATGAAATCTACCGGTCGACCGGCTAATCCAATGAGATTGGCAGGCTGCTTTACACTTGAAGGCGGGTTGTTGTTACCTGTGGAATGCTCTCCAGGTCGTTTTTGGCCAGCCACAGGAGCTATGTCGTAGGTGTTCTGACGTGCGATGTCGACGGAAGTCTGGAAGCCGTAGGTTTGGAGAGACTGTCCAGATGGCGCAGACATGCCTTGAAATGAGATGAAGATCGTTTGAGATGAGTGAGTGTTATAGTATGAGATCCCATGGGTGACGAATTAGTTATATAGAATGATTAGAATGTTTCACGGATTCATTAACGCGGGTGGAGATGGGGAAATAGGTGTATGAGTGGTTCAAGTGCCAATGATCAACCAATCTTCTATCTGCCAGATTGCCCAAGAACCAACAGAAGTCTTGGTGGTGACAAATCAGCTCAAAATGAGTTCATAATATCAGGCGATGGTGTTGATGAAGGATTCAAGATAAATCACAGTGCCCGGGAGCGTAACCAAATAAATAACCCAGAACGCGCGTGGGTTGCAACGCGCTCAGATCGGAAACTGCATCCCCGACGGAAAGACTTGAATGGAAGCTGAGCCCGCGGCGGGATGGGCCAAATGTGCTGCTGCCTCAGGCTGGAATCATCTTGGAACCTGACCAGGCGGTCGGCGGTCGCAGGTTGCAAAAAATACTATGTATGAGTACCACTTGAACTTTATACTATAACAAATGACAGTATGTATTGTTACCACAAACCACCAACCACCAACTGCCAACCGACTAAGCCATCCCTGCACAAGCCAGACCCGACCGCCGCGGAAACGTTCCTGGATCGTCTTTACCCGCTAATCGGAGCCCTGCTGATCCGCCCAGTCAAGTGCTTGCTAGCACTGCTAGTCCAGTCGACAGCGGCATGCATTTGCATTGTCTGGCTGTCTGGCTGCCTCTGTGTCTGTATTTTCACCGAATCTTACAAGGTGAGGCTACCTAGTAACTACTAGATAACAATCACTAGAAACTCTTTGGCTCTTAGCCCCATGGTCGTCCAGTACAAGGTGATGCGCTCCGTATTGATAGTCGAGCACAGACACCGCATGGAGGAACCATCTAAAATTCGTCACGGAAAGATGAGCAAGGGCGACCAGGCCAGCTTGGTCATTTGAGCCAGACAATCATCTTCTCGCCTCATAAATGAGTACGTATGCATACATACAGAGAATTAATTGTCTCTTACCGCCTTCACTTTGACCTTCTCTTGATCAACCTTGAACTATACATGAGATGGAAGCTGTTTTGGTTACCTGCGATCACCTGACACTCATCAGCCTGGTGATTCCGCCCGCCGGGCTCTACTTGGAACTAACCCACCCACACTTGCCTGAGTTGGTCTAGACTGAGAGGCACCCGGCAGGCTCCGACTCAGTGCACAGTTCAAAGAACCAACAGCAACAGCAACAGCAACAGCAAACCGTTTCACCTTCGGAATCTCAATTGCGGAATAGGTGGCTTACCGATTGGGACTGACACCACTCTCCCCCGATCCCCCTTCGCCCTTAGTGTTGTGAGTAAAGGACTCAGTTTGCTGGCCCGTTCCCGATGTCTTATTCCAACTTTCCCTCCTGTTTTAGCTCAGGCCTGCGATGAGAGATATATATTTGTGGCGGCCAGTCCGCAGAGAGCCTGCCCGAAAACGGCCACATACACTGCCTCAGGTCATAGAGATGGACCCGGGGACGCCAGACCCAAAACAGAATCGCAGCAAAATAGCCTGGAGGTCTACGTAGGAGTGAAAACAAGAAGAGAAAAATTAAAATCAAAAGAGCGATTAAAAGACTCCACTCTGTTGTGGCCACTCCCGCTTGAACGAACCTGATCGAACATATTCCCCGTACAGTACACCGTACCAAACAATTCCCGAGGCATGATTTAGGTTCGGTTTTCTCAGAAAGAAGTTACCTGAGTTGTAAGTTGTGAGCCGATACAGCCAGAGTATACACTGTGATTGATGCTAGTCTGGCAGGGAGACCCTGTGGGAGATTTTAGCCGTTGATTGCGCAGTTCCATACCCGTCCTCTGTAGGCGCTAATACTAAATGTCAGTTTCTATAGCACAGTTTCTAGTGCTACAGCCTGTCCGTCCCCATAGTTACCCTATGGGACGATCCAGTTCCGTCAGCATGCCGCGTTTGCGATTCCCACAATACATCGCATACACGGTTTGACACATGAGCTAGAACTGGCACACTTGTCCGCCTGATGCGACTGACCCTGCTTTTTCTTTTCTACCATTTTTTATTCTTTTCGACAGGGCGCAAATTCCTGCATTTTACCGCTGCTCCAGTGAATCCAATTTACCTGATAGCGCACTGTATGCATTGCAAGATGATTGTCCAGTAGCAAATATCAACCACTTTCAGTCGTCACGATGAATGAGACTGTGCCCGGCCGAGCAGGTGATTGGAAGGTGGCAACAAAAGCCAGTGCAAGGAGTGCGGCAGCAAATCATCAGGCGTAAATGAGCTGACTGAATGGATGTTCATGAACTCAGGAGTTTCCAAGGTACGTAAGTTGTCTGGGTCACTTGGATGCCTACCAGCCAGATCGATGGCAGCCGACAGCCCATCGGGATGATGTAAGTGAACACAACTTATTACACCTAGCACAGAGAGTTTGCATCGAGCGAAGCTGAGGGCGTGTGCACTTCACCCTAGGCACTGGAACAAAACGCCATCTGTATCTATTGTTCACAATCTTGAATGAAGGCCAAGAAAAAACCGCCGCGTCCATGCCACCCAGACGATCCGCCGTCGCGGGGAGAGGGGGAGGGAGGGGAGGTCCCCAGTAGAGACAGGTAGGGAATCGCGCGCTAAGGGTTCTGGCGGCTTTGGCTATATTACTCAGTAGTCAGTATGACTGTCAGTAACTACTATGTAGTACCTAGTACTCACTGCAGTATTCCCGCCGTCGCCGAAGGATTTCTGCTTAGTGTTATTATCACATCACTTCTTCTCGTCAAAGTCAACTCCGACCACACGCGACCATCCAACCATATTCATTCGCGTGGGAAGAAGCCAAGTCCTAGTGGGTTTCCCGGGAGGAGGCCGTCATCTTGCATGCCGTACTGTACAATAACGAGAGAAACTTGATGACAGAGGGGTCAGTTTACGGTAGTTCGCATGAAGTTCACCTCATGCTGTACAGTACAGTAGTAGTCTATCATCGGCACAGACAGACATTTAGTCAGTCAGTCAATCAGTCAGACCGACACGCTCAAATGATCTACTACATATACAGTGTTCCGCTACTAATCACCACTAGTCAATTAGTACTGCAGGTCAAGAGGAGCCACGGTACCGACAGCCCTCTCCCTTTTCGCTGTATTGTTCTGATCCGAGTTTTCGGTTGTCTACCTAGTCTAAAATGGCTTAGCAGTGTCCCGGACGTCTCCATGCCTCCAGTTCTTTCTTTGGTCGTACGGAGCCACTCTTGCACAAAATGCCCCTCCCCTTTCTGACCGTAGACCTCCCGTGCCCCGGTAAAATCGGGAATGATGGTGGACAGACCCTAAAATTCGATAAATGAGAAAGAAAACTGGGAACCCAACGGGCAGATTATCCAAGCATGCACCCTGAATCCTGATACTTCATCTTCAAGAGAAAAGCCTAGCTCTATATCAAGCTAAGAGCTGAAGAGCAGAAAGACCGAAGTCAAAGGGGGAGGGGGAGGTTATTCGGCTGCTCTAATAATACTAACAAGTGCTGTACCTACTTATCTGGCTGGTGCTTGTTTCGAGAAGTTCCCTGTAACATCCTAAACACACTGCGGTATCGCTCTTCATGGGTCATTCCGAATAACCTCCATCTTCAAGCCCTTGTCCAGTTCTCGTGGGTATAGACCATGTTGTGCCTAGATATATCAAGCATGTGGCTCTTGCAGTCATAGACGATCCAACAGATGCGGTGGTCTTTCCTTACACGCTCCAGCCCGAACGCGGAATAGACTTGGCGCTCAGGATTTCAGATTCAACGCGCATGCGCTGCCCTACGTGACAACATTCCTGCCACAGATAAAACATAAAACATACATACATACGTATGTACATACCCTCTTATTTTTATTTTTATTTTATTTTTCTTGTCCATCCACACTCCCTCCACCTTCCATCTTCTGCGGTGTACGGAGCCGAGCAAAGTCTATCCGGCCTTTTGATTCTTCCTCTGCTCTTAGCATCCCTCCCTCTCTCTCTCTCTCCCTCCGTCTCAGTTGCACTTGTTCAATTAAGTTTCGTCAGACTCCCCCCAGGCCGGTCGACCCTTGTCTTAATTGTTGGGCGCTTGCCTCATCATATATCGCGCTCCTCGGCCCATGGCTGAGAACCCCCCTTCCCTGTCCCGATGTACCATCATTCTTTCTCTTCGTATCGGGTCGTTCGGCCCACAGCAGCAGCAATTCCTTTCCAAAGGGCCCACGACAAGCATCCGAGAGCGATGGGACTAAGGCATTTCCGCTAAACCCAGTAGAATAACGTAGATCCCCCAACGGGTCAAATGCGCCGCCGCCTGCGAGCAAGGGGAACAATGGGTTATAAGCAATCAAGAAGCTACCTCGTCAGCAACCGCCCAGGGAGGAAGTAGAACCACGCCGGGCCTGAGTCTGCCAGTCTGCTGTTCCGAAAGAGGATGCTCCTGACCTCCGCAGGCTATGACGGCGCCCGGTCAGCCTAGCCGGTCAGGTCACCACCCATTCAGAAACCGGGAATTGAAGGCATATCAGAATTTGAGGAGGGTTCGCATGGGTGAACGGGGAAATGAAACGTGTGAAGAGTGAAGAGGTAGAGCGACAGTCCTAGAGTCCCAGAGTCCAAGTTCTTGGAGAAGACTGGGGCTACCTTGCTCTAACTGAACTGAACATATTGCCGAATCTGCTAGCCAGCATCTCTGGGTCATTTGGCTTGTCTGGGTTGGATGGAGGAGGATCCGTCATATTAACCCATCGGGACTAGGGGCGAGGATGTGGACTGGTCGGGATCCCAGCTGGTTAAGTTAGTTAGTGTAGTTGTAGTACTGTACTCGTAGGTAAGTTCAAGTTGTTAGTTTAGTACTCCATTGTGTGCTGTAGGTACGAGTAGGTAGGAACTGGTGGAAGGGAAGAAAGGAAGGAAAGGAAGTACTCAGGCTCCATGGGTGAGTAAAGTGATTCTCTCGGGTCTCGTTCGTTCGCGCTCTTCTGCTACTGCTGATGTTGCTGCATATTATTTTCGCTCCTTCAACCCAAGCTTCTGACTTTTCACGTTTCCTGTCTGCGGTGGTCTTGACTCGAGTTTCTATCTTCATCCTCTTTTTGCCTCCTTCCCCCACATCCCTCCCTTCTCCCTCCTCTCCCTCTCCCTCTCCCTTCTCTCTTCGTCTCTGCCTCTACTACTCTCTCTTTCTTCCCCTTCAAGTTCTATCCTCCCCTCCCTTCTTTGAACCCTGTCCCGTTTTGATTTCCCCTCCCCGATATTCCTCCCCTTGGGTCCCGGGAAATGCACTAGTCCAATATAACATACATCCAATACAATCTCGACCGTGAGGATCGATCGACTACCCATTTTCCCTAAGCCCTCCTCCATCAACTCGGGATTTAAGGGACTATAACAATTGGGGGCGAGGGTCAACTGTGATTATCACGAACTACTTACTTTCCCGTGCCAGTCCTGCCACAAGGACTAGACCAATCTGACGGGGTCTAAAGTGATCTTATCCGTTCTTCCCAATCTCCTACTACTCTTCTTCGTTCTTCTTGTCCGTCCTTTTGTCTTTTCCCACTCTTTCTTTCTCACACGCATCCACACCCTCTTCCCTCCCTCCCTCCCTTCCCCCCCTCCTCCCCTCGGTCCCCACGAGTCTCCCAACGCCTTAGTGTGGCTCTACTCTGGTTTGGCTTCCACCGCCGCTAACCTTCATTTCACTACCCTACTACGGTTCTCTTCTTCTTTTTCTACTCTTTCCTTTCCATCCCTCCTTCCTCTCTCACACACTCTCTCTTTTTGATGTCTTTCTCGCCCTACACTTTGCTTTTCCTTCTCGCGTTTCGATAATTTCTTTCAATTTGCCTCTCCGTTGCCTTCGGGCCTATTATTCCATTCGAGCCTACTCCCCTGTGGTCTTCCTTCTCTTCCGTGGAGAGTCATCATCTAGCTGGTTTGATATTTCACCGCCGACCTCGATTCTCTGGGAATTATTGTTCGAACATCAACATCACCCGTTCACCCTTCCTTCCGCCCTTGCGGGAATAAAAGAGTGAATTGAGACTGAAATTCGGCACTGGCATTTTAAACTTACCTCTTCTTCGATTGTTCTTCATCGACTGTCTCTGTTCTTTCCCTTTCAGTGCGGTCGTAGGCAGAGAGATATTCCAACATCTTTGCAGCCTTCCTCCCTTTATCCTAACCCCCAAGGCTTGATTGACTTAGTGTTCCTCTGTGCTTCTGATTGCCGCCCCTTGATACTCGGTTCACGCCGCTGTGCAATATCTCCACCCGCCTGCAGAGTCAGTTCTGATGAGGGATCGCCTTCCCGTCACGGCCCGTTGCTGAGCTTCGCATTTCCGCCTCTTCCTCCCACCAGCCAGATTGTTTGGTGTTTCTTCCGCTGGGTGGTAAACCTACCACACGACACGCCCGCCACGCTGGAGGCACCACGGCCATTTTACTTGGTTTGTTTATTTGGAAAATTTGCCTGAGGCTTGGACATGGCCTCGGACAGGTCACCGCCTCACAAGTCACTGCAGCCCCAGCACACTGCGAGGCTCAGTTCATCATCTCCTTCTGCCGTCCGTCAAATGCCTACTCCTGGTCTTGCTTCTCGGACGGGTTCCGCAGAGTCTCCCACGCCCCAAGGGGCCGCCACCGGGAACGATCTGCAATCGCAACCGCATTCTATCGCGGCTACTGCCTCACCGGCCTCCGAGGCCACTCTCACAGCCACTGAGCCGCCCAGCGCGTCTACGACGCCGGCACCATATGGCACCCGCTCAAGAGGGCGCAATGCAGCGCCACGTCCCAATTATGCCGAAGATCGCGACATCGACATGGATTTGGAGATTGCCCAACCCGCGCCCAAATCTACTAAGCGGACGAGTGGCGTGGCAGGTCATCCTGTAAATGGTTCCAAAGTCGAGGCCGAGAAAGTAGCATCCTCGTCAAGCTCACGGAAAAGTCTGACGGTAACAAATGGCGCAACTCCCACCGCCGCACCAAACCCTTCCATTCCCGGCACATCGTCATTTTCTGCCAAACCCGACGAGATCAATGGGGGAAGCAATTCGTCCAGAAAACGAAAACAACCAGCTAGCTCGACGAGCACTCCCACAGCCAATGGAAGCGCCGCGAAGAAATTATTTACGGCTGCTCCAGGAGCCAGTCACCACCAACCGGACACGAATATGGTCAGTTTTGAGGAGCGTGGCGCTTATTTGGAAGATGGCAAGCTCATAGCGGATGACGGCACTACGTTTGCCATAAATGGTTAGTCCTTCTCCTCCTCCTCCTCCCGAGTTTCTCATTGTTGTGTTCCGAACGTCCCTTGTCAATCAGCGCGCGCCGGGTGTCTGAAAGAGGCTGGAAGAAAAGATGCTAAGGCCGTGCGCTAGACCATGTTTACCTCATTTGTGAGCCGCCAGGCGAACCGTATTACTTGGCGCGAATTATGGAGTTTCTCCCCTCCAAGAATACCGCCTCGGGCCCGATCGAGGCGTTACGCGTGAATTGGTATTACAGACCACGTGACATCCAACGGAAGGTCGCAGATACGAGATTGGTCTTCGCATCAATGCACTCCGATACCTGTCCGCTCACCTCCCTGCGTGGAAAATGTTACATCTCCCACCTGTCCGATATCTCGGACTTCGACGAATACAGGAAAACTCGGGATTGTTTTTGGTACGACAAGATGTTCGACCGGTACATCCATCGCTATTACGATGTAATTCCTACCAGCAAGGTCATCAACGTCCCCGGCAATGTCAAGAAAGTCTTGGATGAACGCTGGAAGTTTGTGCTGGTCGAAATCGGGAGACGGAAGGAGTTAACCAGTGCCGTGAAGACGTGCAAACGCTGCAGTTTATATGCCGCAAAGTAAAGCCCAATTCTCTTCCTTCGGATTAGGAGACCGTGACACTAATGAATATACTAGTACGGACTCGGTGGATTGTGCTGTCTGCCATAACACTTATCACATGTACTGCGTTCGACCCGTCCTGACAAAGAAGCCTGCACGAGGTTTCGCATGGGCCTGCGCAGCATGTAGTCGAGCGCAGGAACGAAAGCTGGAGGCACGGAACACCCCGCTGCTCGGGGAGGCGCCGCACCCTGAAGGTGAAGAGGAAATAGTGGAAGAGGAAGAGGAGGATCCCCATGCCGCGGCGAACGCCACCACAGGCAGCACCCCAGCTCCTGTCGAGGAGGAGGTCCGACCAGCTACGAAGGAACAGGTGGCACAGGCCAGGATGTGGCCCTACCGCTATTTGGGGATTCACTGTCGGGTTGAAGACGCCCTCGATTACGATGACCGCATATATCCACGGGCCAGCTCTCGATTGGGGCCTCGCCACCAGGCAATGGTGATCCCGTGGCATGGTAGGCCGGTGGAGTATGTCAAACCGATCGATATCAAGAAGAAATACTTGAGAGGCGGCAGCGGTCGGAAGGATTCCAAGCTGTCAAAGGAAACGCTTGCCGCGATCGAGGCTGCCAAACAAGAAAAAGCGAACCGGCCGAAATGGGTGCTGGACGAGCCTGCGGGATACGTGCGCCGCGGTGAGGATGAGCCGGTACCAGTAGCGGGAAAGCAAGTACGTACCGCCGAATTAATGATCAAAATGCCCACTGCAGGACAGATCTCAGCCCGCGGAGAAGATGACATGCCGGGCACTGATCTCAGCCCTGCCGACAGGGAGAAGTTTATCGACAATTATATGGAGCAAGCCAAGGCATTGGCTCCCGACTTGGGAGTGGAGGGGTATTCTACGAACTTTCTCGACAAAGCTCTTGAGTTGCTCTATTCTAACAGCTTTGATGTCAAAGCGGCTCTTACGAAGTTGAAGCAAGTCAACAAATACAAGGACCTCAAGGAGCCCCACCTGCGCCCCGAAGAAGTCAAACTATTTGAACAAGGAGTTGCCAAGTTTGGATCGGAGCTACGCAATGTCACCAAGCACGTTGGGACCGTACCGCATTACCAGATCGTCCGGTTCTACTACATGTGGAAGAAGACCCCACGCGGTCGTCAAATCTGGGGAAGCTACGAAGGCAGGCGGGGTAAGAAAGAAGCCAAGCGACATAATGCTGCGAAGCTGGTAGATGATGTGGCGGATGATCACGACGATTCGGCGTATGATAACGAGAAAGCCGTGGAGAAAAAGCGTGGATTTCAGTGCAAATTCTGTTCTACACGAACCTCACGCCAATGGCGACGCGCGCCAGGAGTCCCGCCTGGCACTACCACACCTAGTGAACCCTCCTCTAAACAACGAGATAAGGGACCACAGCTCACCGTGGCTTTATGTCTGCGTTGTGCTCTCCTGTGGAGAAAATACGGCATTCAGTGGGAGAGTGTCGATGAGGTTGCGAAGAAGATTGCGCAGAGTGGTAACAAGTCATGGCGCCGCCGCGTAGACGAGGAGCTCCTGACCCAGCTTCTTCTCTCAACCGAAACCCCAATCAGCATCAACAGCGCCACAGCGGCTACGGCAGCCTCATTAGGTGTTCCGGTAAATGCTAATCCCCAGGTACAACAACAGGAGTCCACAAAGAAAAAGGGACGAATCACGGACAAAGATAGTGCTACAACCTCCACAGCGACATCTGTGGAACCACCTGCGCCGAAGAAGAAACCACCGACCGAGAAGGTGCCGGAACCTCCGCCAATCATGCCTGATCCTCCCAAGGCGAAAACGCTCCCATGCGCCATCTGCAACAAGATGGAGCCCATGGGTGACCAGCACCTGTCTTGCCGAGATTGCCGACTGACCGTTCATCGCGGCTGCTATGGTGTTAGCCCATCGCGTAACTGTGTCAAATGGCTTTGCGATATGTGCTCGAATGACCGAGAGCCCATAATTTCGACTCGCTACGAATGCGTCCTGTGCCCAGTGACCTGGACGGAACATGAATTGATGGAAGCGCCGAGATCAACACACAAGAAAAAGACCGAGCGCGATCGTGAGAAGGAGAGACTCGAGAAAGAATTACTCACCGAGGCCATCAAGCTCTACCGGCAGCGGCAGGAAGATGTGGGCAAGCCAATCGGTCCGCGCGAGCCGCTCAAGAGAACTGCCGGTAACAATTGGGTTCACGTCGCCTGTGCCGTTTGGACTCCGGAGATCAAGTTTGGGAACTCCAAGGAGCTTGAGCCAGCCGAAGGCTTTGGACTGATTCCTGCGGACAGGTATCGGGAGGTATGTAAGATCTGCAAGACAGACAAAGG
The DNA here is from genome assembly GCF_003184785.1 of Aspergillus japonicus CBS 114.51. Classification (NCBI taxonomy): domain Eukaryota; kingdom Fungi; phylum Ascomycota; class Eurotiomycetes; order Eurotiales; family Aspergillaceae; genus Aspergillus; species Aspergillus japonicus. The sequence continues at coordinate 133,463 of NW_020291691.1, forward strand.
TGCATGCGTGCAATGTCATTATAGCAACTGCAACGCCCGTTTCCATGTTGGGTGTGCCTTCCAGGCGCAGTACAAATTTGGCTTCAATATCACGCCGGTGAAGAGCTCCAGGCGGGATACGGTGAGCAGCGTGCGACTTGGAGATGAGTATGGGTCTGCTTCGGCCGGAATCTGGTGTCCTCATCATACCGTTTCCGCTGTTGTGCATGAGATTGGCGAGCCAACCGAGGAAGCGGGCTTGAATGCGCTGCAGCGCTACGCGCGAGTTTACAAACAAGCGGACTTGAGCTTGACTGGGACTGTTCGCAGAGCCAATTACGTACAACAGTCTGCCGGTGCATCGCATCACTCTGCAACAAACCCTGGGAGTCGCCGAGTCTCGACCGTCAACGGTGTGGTGCCTCTGTCGACGACTACCAGAGACAATCACAAGGTTATCCCGGCATCACCGGAGCATGCAGCAGATGAAATGGTCATCGACTCCGAAAATCATGTTCCTCGCCCCGCCACTGATAGCAATTCTGCCCGAAAGTGTGCTCGCTGCTCCAGCACCTGCACGCCCAAATGGTGGTCGATCGACAAATCGCGGCGCAGCACTGACCTCCGGACGCCTCTGTTGAATGGAGCTGGTCTAAATGAGTCAAGATATCCTGGCGCATCGTCGGCCAGTCCTCCTTACCTTTCTCGCAAGCCATCTCAAACTGGTCTGCCCAGGCTCAACGGCGACTACGCATCTCCAGACAACGGTACGGTGTCAGCAGACGGATCGCAAGCGCTAGTGGAATGCCACAAGTGCCACCTCAAGAAGCCCGCCCCTCAGCCATCGCCCGAACCTCGACCGTCGCCATATTCTGCTTCTCGGCCAGTCCTGCCGAATCCTCCAATGCGCGAGTTCCATACCCACCCGTATGGCCCTGGACCGCACCACGCCCACGCCCATCCGGCTCAGCCCAGTGTTCTTGCCAGACCGATGGGCACGTCGTCGCACAGTGGGCCTGACTGGTATGACCAGCGATCCAATGATTATGCAGATGGCCGATTGCGCAATGGTCTACCGGTGCCTGGGTATCGAGGAGGGCCCCCGGCCCCACCAGCGCACCACATCAACGGCTACCAACCGGCTCCAGCGCACCATGCTCCTCCGCCTCCCGCTCCTCGCTATACGGCAAGCACACACCCTCCTCCGCCCCAGCCCTACTCGGCCCATCAGAGTCCCTATGGACCGCCCTCGATGCTGTCGCCTCGCCCTTCGCACGCTGCAGGGCCCCGCCCGTATGCACCTTCGGCTTCCCCACCGGATATTCAGGCCACGATGGTCCGGCGTTCACCCTCTCACACTCTCAGCGCCTTGAATGGAGGGCCACCGCCGCGGGTGTATTCCGTTGATCGGGTCCTCGGGGCACCAGCCCAGTCACCCCCGATATCCCAAGCCCATGTTGACCCTCGAGGACCGACCCCTCCCGTGAAGCCGGACGAAACGCCCCTCGGTGGAGGGCCGAATCTGATGAGCACGGGTCGACACACGAACAATGGTGGGACGAATGGCGGCTCTGGTGCCAGCGCCAGTCCTTCCTTGAAGAACTTACTTTCCTGAGAGGGTCCTGGAGGGAGCCGCCACAGACCCATGCAGTCCATGTACCATAGTCTTCATTTCCCCTTCTTCTTTGCATTTACTTTGGGACCATTTCTGGTAAGGTAAAAACGGGCGATCCGCGTGGACTAGAACTCTCCGTGTATGTATTGCCATACTTCTCTTCACCTCTGTCTTACTTGTCTTTCTTTGCATTGTGCTTGCTATACCAGGTTATCATTTGCGTTTTGCGTGATTAAGCTCCATGGGATGGATTAATGGCCTCCCTCTCATGTGGCATTGGAATTTCGAATGTTTGTTATTAAATATTCTCTTGACCCCGACCAGAGCGGGTTTACGAATGATAAAGAAAGATTTTTCCTTTTGACAAGTACAGTGTCTGGATTGCGGGGGTAATGGAGGTCCTCGAGGCTGCTTGGCAGCCTGAGTGCTGCCCACCAACTGAAGGACTGGATCCCGTACAAGGCTTAGTGAGTACCGTACCGAAACTGCCGAAGAAAATAGGCAGCAGGGATTGTGTCGGCAGGATCAGGATCCTAGATATTCCACCTGTATGCAGAAAGATACAGTACGTAGTAGATAGAGGATGGATGTACGATGCAGTTGAATGGAACCAGTAGAAAAGTGGATGGGTTCCATTGGCGGCAAGACAAGACCAAGACCGAAATATAATTCCGGGAAATCCAGCCTGACGATCCCTTGAGACATAACGCGCGTTCATGTCTTGCATAGGGTTGAGTTGGGAAGTACTCCCCACTCAATTGTGTGGACTATAAGTACTGTACATCCAAGTCGTATGCCTGATATAACGATTTACGTAGGGTTGGGGGAAGTGAATTACCATCCGAGGTTAGACTTGATGTTGTTGGGCAGCATCAGTGTAGTGTGCATGTAGTTACATGTAGTGTACCACCAACAGCAACAGCAGCAAGAACAGCAGTGGTCGAAGCTCCTTGCATAATAAACCCGTCCCCGTTCCGCCCGGTGGATTCCATCTTCCTCTGTCTCTCTGTGTCACCGTATGTCTCTCTCTCCTCGCTTTCTTTCCCTTCATCATAATAAGAAAACATACATTATTTTCCGACCATTGGCTTGGCCACCCATCAATCCCCTATTCTCAAATTGAAAGCCAGACCGCCCGAGGATTTTCGGGTTCGGTTGAAGGAGCCCGTTTTCCCTCACCCGCGGTTTGAAAGCGGACGGATTTGCTTCCCATTGTCGGAATTTTGTACCACAACATAAAATCACATCATGGACGGTGGTCGACGTCACTCGGGGGGGTGGGGGTTTGCCACTCTTACTCAGTTTCTTTCGATTTGTCCTTTAGATGCGAACTGCCAGAGGACCGTTGAACATGAGGTGAACAAGAACCTTTTGATTCAAGGGCAAGGTGTGGTGACCATGTGTGTGTGTGCGCATGTGGAATGGAAGTTCTAGAAGACCTGCCAATGACTCGCGGCTTTTCCCTTTTGATTCATGCGCTTACACACGGGGATCGACAACACGTTCGATCACTGGACTAGGTACAGTACTCTGTAAGTTACTGGAGGTTCTATGCATGGGATGGGGAAAGGTGAGGGGTGGGGGGAGGTTGATGTAAGATCAATTCTTTCAGAAAGTCTAGTCAAAGGGAAAGGGAAACCCCCAATGATGATGATAATGATGACCGAAAGTGTGTTCAATTGTGCCCGCTGCAGTGCAGTGCAGTGCCCACTGCCCACTGCCCAAGAGAAGGCCAGAAAGTCAAAGCCTCATTTTAATTAAATTAAGTGGTGCGATGGAATCCCTTTTCCTCCACTCATTTTCCGCCCGGGAGATTCTAGAAGAGCACGACACGAACTAATGAGATGGCTTGCTTAAGCGTCATTTGCCCCACTATTTGCTCTTTCTGTGTGTGTGCTTACAGCTAGCTGAGTGTAATTCTTTCTTTCTTTCTTTCTTTCTCTTTTTTTTTTTTTTTAATTTTCTCCCCGTCTTGGTTGTTGCTCAGGTGTTCAGTTCCAGTTGACTGACTGACTGACTGAGTGCATTGCACTTCTTCGTCTTTCCCGGTAGGTTCCGATTTATGGACATCTACTGCGTATCTTGATAACTTATATTTAGTTAGCCAGTCAGATATTAATCAGCGTCATTCTCAGCTCCAGCTCCTTCTTCTTCTTCTCCTCCTCCAGCCTCCTCCCACTTACCCCATGATGAACTAGACCCAACCCGACCGGACCTGAACGAGGCCAGGGAGTGGGGATGAAAGGCCGATCGTATACACGGAGGGAATAGTTTCTGTCGTTGGGACGGGGGGGCCGATGCTGCTTTTAGTTTTAGTACCAGTACAGCAGCACCAGCACCAGCACCACCATCCATCCACGGCCAGGAACCTGGCTGGAATAATGTAAGGTAGTGAAATTAGTCCATCAGGCCAATTGTCTGGCCCCATCGGAGTTGTTCTCTGACGACGCCCGCAGCCGCCGCCGCCGGGTGCCGCGACCTTCTGGAAGACCGAGCGAAGGATAGAGGAAAACCCAAAGAAGGAGTTATAGTTCACAGTTGCTACGTAGGCACAGCAGCACTATGTACAGTATAGTATCCATAGTACTATACAAGTTGTAGTTAACCTATCTATCACTCTCCCTCCCTTTCTCTCTCTCTTTTTATCGCTCAGCTCTTCCATCTGCACACTGCTTTTGGTTCAAACCCTGGATTCGCTAGCCATTCAATTTCCAATCCAACAACTACTTCGTCATTGCTCTCTCCACCCCCGTACAACTACTGCTACTACTACTACTACTAAAAACTAATCTAACCAAATCTCTCTCGCCCCCTTCTTTGCCTGAAGGTCTGGAACTGACTTCCCGTCCTCTCACTCTCACTCTTACTCTCACTCTCACTCTCATTCTCAACTACTCCTCTTCTTCCTTCTTTCTTCCTGTTCTCTTTCTCTCTCCTCTCTCCTACGCTTGAATTCTCCCCCTCCTCTTCAATCTCCACGAGTACTAAATTACAGATTCCATCGACTACGATTCCCTCCTCTCCCCACAATCGTCCCCTTTGTGACGTCTCCTCAACCCACACGATTCGATCGCCCTCTTCCCCTCCTCCCTCTCCAATTGTTCCCTTACCTCGCTCGATCTCTGATCTCTCTCATCTACCTTATTCTCCCCCTCCTGCTCCATTCTTATCAATCAATCACTCCATCAATCAAACAATTACCTCACAATCAAATCCATTACCAAAGGGCGCAACGGCCACACGCACAGCTTGAAGTCGATCCCCTTCTCGTTACCTAATCCTTTATCAAGAGTACCCGTGCGGCCCCTTCGTCGGTCCCGATCGATCTTTGGCTTGCTCTGGCTCTTGTCTCTCTCTCTCTCTCTCCACCCGTCCGTCCCTTCACTGCCTGCTCCAACTCTCTCCTCTCTCTCTCTCTCTCTTTCTCTCTTCCTCCCCTTCCCTCTCCCTCTCCCTCTCCCTCTTACTCCCGCTCGCTCTCTCGCTCTCTCTTCCCTTCTGCTTTTCTCTTTGGTTTCCTTCTCTTACTCTTACACAATCACACTCTCCACACACTCCCACACACCCACTTACAAACTCATCCACTCTCTCTTATTGTTCACACTTTCTTATATCTACTACTACCACTACTACTACTACTACCAACCTTTTATTCTTCCGTGTCTGTCTCCGCCTGGCCGTGTCCGTGGCCCACCATGACGCCCTAAGATTCGCCCTACTTCCTGGGTTCGCCAATCTCCTCCCTTCTCTGTAGCCGAATCTTGCATGTGTCGCGATTTCGGTGGCTCCCCCTTCGGGTCGACTTGGTTCGGGCGCCATTTTCCATCATCGGTGACGAACCTACCTTAAACCGCTGCCCGCGAACAGACCAACCACTATCCACTGGCAATTGCCCGTCATTCAATCTTTTACTCAAACCGTCCTTCGACTTCCTCTTATTACTTTGATCTTTGATTCTTGCTTGGTGCTTGGACTTCTTCCTCCTGATATCTATTTTTATTCTTGCCTTGAGAGATTTTCTAGAAAACTTGTGAGTGACCCAAAGCCAGCCGGTTGTATGCACGGGTGGCAACCATAGCCGACCGCCAGCTGGAGGTATGCATGCGGTTGGGTGCAAAGCGACCTGGATTGTCTCACTTGGGAGCCTCCTCGCCCCTCCTGCATCTCCCTCCCGCAGGATGGACGTCCATCGACCATGTTCCTGGTAGTCCGCGCTGCAGCGAACAAATCTATTGTTCCAGTGCGCGCCGCAGATGACGCTGGTTCGTCGCCGCTATAGCCTGTCTGGGTCGCTGCCTCTCACTCCCTGTCGGTTCTGGTCGTCGCGTGCATACACCGCACCCTGTGTATCCCTGAACTCGAGGTTTCGCTGACGCAAGAAAACAGATCCCAGCATAGAGTGACTTGATCCTGCAGTCTCTATAGCCCGCCCTTCTTTTTGCTTCACACAACGTTCCCTCGCTTCATTCCTCTCAATCTACCGGCCGTTCGTTTCGCTCCGCGATCCTCTCTCCTACCTCTACTACCAGCAACCCCACCCCATTCGCAGATCACATCTACCATATGAGCCCAAGTTCAAGTCGGCTTCGCTATATCTTCCTCCTCTTTCCTCATCTCTGCGACTACACCGAGACCTGACCCTCGAAGCCGAGACTCTGGATGATGGGCACCACGATACCTAACGACACCATGGATCGCATCGAATGTTCTGCCATTTACATCGACCATCGCGTCAGGTCGGAGCGATGGGTTGATCACAATACCCTGGACCCTGTAACGGACCCGGATGCGCAAGCTCTCCTGCTCGAAGAACCGGAGTCGCTTCGATCGGACGTCCGAGTGCTGTTGGGGGTTTGTAAACGTATCTATCTTTGTCAAGCCGGCGCGTCGATCGCAACGAAACTAGCCGAGTTGAGCGACGGCGCGGGAGGCAAATATATGCCGATTTTTGCATTTTTCGACATAGATCTGCACGGAGAAGAACCGACCCTACATCGCCGCCGAGCGAGTCGCGGCTCGTGGGCCGACGTATCGCCTCCCTCGCCCGCGTCGCTGCGCCGTGGATTCACCTTTTCCTCGAACTGGGAGGGGGCATATGATCTGAAATTGCTATCCGGATTGTCAACCGATATCCAAGTACAGGACTTGCCCAATTTGATCGTGCCTGTTGCCATCCTGCGCCCTCCGTCCGGCGACCTTACCAGTGCCCCTACCGACCAACCACCTAGTATATCCACCCTTCCCGACCCGCAACACATCTCCAAATGCCTGGATGCCGGCGCTGTCGACGTCCTCGTAACCCCGCTGGACAGCTGTCGAGCGCAGGCTCTGGTTGTCCATGCTTACCGGACCCGTAAAACTGCCTTGCGAGAATCCGCGCGCTTCCTGTCGAGGAAGAAAACGCGAAAGCACTCGTGGGTGGGGGTGCACGATGAGCAGCCGTATGCTTACCTGCGAGAGGCGATGGTTTCCAAGCTTATGAAAGGCATTTGCAATCCAGAAGAGGTCATTGAAGAGTTTCAGGACCGCGAGTTGGATGTCCGCGCGGAGCGCGCCGAGTTCGTTAGAGAACAGATCGGACAATGGAGCTTCACCGCTCACGGGTTCTCTGACGATGAGTTGGTCTTGGGAGCCTTTGAGATGCTCCAGCATGCTTTAAGGGTTCCTGACTTGGGGGAGTGGCAATTGACACCGGGTAAGTGCATGGCCTTTTTTGCAGATCTGTTAAAAAGCCCTGCCAGCTGATCAATGGGCGTCTCTAGGTGAACTTCGGACGTTCCTCCTTGCCTGTCGCGCCTCTTATAATTCCTTCGTCCTCTACCACAATTTCCGCCATGCCATAGACGTCCTGCAGTCCGTCTTCTGCTTTTTGCTCCACATAGGCGCGCTGCCTCCTTATCGATCGGTCGGTCCGGCATCGGGCGACAAATGCCCGATGGCATCCCTGCTCACGCCGTTTGACACCCTGACCTTGCTGATCTCCGCGATTGGTCACGATGTCGGTCACCCGGGCGTAAACAACTTTTTCTTGGTCAAGCTGAATGCTCCCTTGGCTCAACTGTATAACGACAACTCCGTCTTGGAAGCGTTTCACTGCGCCGCCTTCTCACAAATTCTGCGCCGGTACTGGCCGGCCGCTTTCAAAGATCGCCAGCTCCGCAAATTGCTGATCAGCTCCATCCTAGCCACGGATATGGGCGTTCACCAGAAGTTCATGGAGCGATTAGGGTCACTGCAAGAGCGGTTTCATGAGAATGGTTGCACCACGGATGGGTGGAAGCCGCAAGATCTGGAGCTTTACAAGACCCTCGTGTGCGGTCTGCTGATCAAATGTGCCGACATCAGCAATGTGGCGCGGCCGTGGGATGTGGCCGAAAAGTGGACCCAGATCCTACAGGAGGAGTTCGCCAATCAGGGCGAGATGGAGAAAGAGGTGGGAATGGAGACTGCTCTGTTTGGCGGGCCTCCCGAGCTCGGGAACATCTACAAACTTGCCACCGGCCAGATTGGCTTCATGTCGATCTTTGCGCTACCTCTGTTCGAGGGGGTATCGGATATCCTTCCCGACTTAAAATTTACGGTGGACCATATTCGAGGAAACCAGTTCAGATGGCACATGCTTGCCGACCGAGAGAAGACCAAACAAACCCTGCTCCTCGATCTGCGCCCAGATGAGGTGGTTTCTCCGCGCACGCAAAGTCCTATTCGAAGTCTCAAGGGCCTGCGCGCCCCAGTGGCAACCCCGGGCCTAGACACTCCGATCAAGCCCGCCTTCCCTACCAGCGAACCTACCTTGCAAGCGACTCCGGAAGACTACTTCGGGGCCGTGCACTCGCCCGTTAACTCGGATGAGCCACCCAGTGACTACAATGAGAACAACATCAGCCCTGTGGTATCACCGGATACGCCTGGTCCCTCTATGGACATCACGGGTAGTCCATTCCCAACGGAGATAGAGCCAGGCAAATCATCCGGTATCGTGCCCGATCATGCAACGGTGTCCACTCCCGGAGAGTCACGCACCAGTAGCCATGACTTCTCCACCACGCCTTCAGCACGGCCGAGTGAGACATTTGACGGAGCCTCAGACACCAACCGCTCGTCGACCGACCCGACCATGATGGCCACGGTCGTCCTGGCTAATTCTTCCGCCACGAACGGCGGGGCGTCCGGGCCATCTAGCGCCCGCAACAGCTCAATTGAAGGCGTGGCGGAACGACCCAGCAGCTCACGGCAAGCCCCTACCGGGTGTCGCCGTCGCCATGCGAACACTGGCTCATCGGGACGCATGTCTGGCCTCTCGAGTTCTCAACGGAATAGCTGCACTCGCACCCACAGCGTCAGCACTTACAGCAACAACATGACCCCGATCTCTCCGGCTACCAATGCGACCAGCTTCCTGACGGTGGACAGTGACGAGAAGGGATTCGCTCGGGAAAGTGTCAGCCGGAGCGACAATGAAGAGTGGAGTCGGGCCAACATCCGTCCTGCAACTTCCAATCATCACGAGTCTACCGGTACCGTCTACCCGGTCAACCGTCGCGCGTCTGACCCACACACGTACGATGCTGGGAGCAAGCACTTGGGATCGCCTGCGGGCAATGGGACCGGCAGCTCTGGGCAATCCACGACGACCGCGGGCAGCTCCAAACAAGATGGACGAGGTCGTCCTTGGGGCGAGCCCGGCGAGCGTCACTCGGGCCCCTTCAAACTGGTAAAACGACGGAGTCGTCTCCGATTGGCATTTTGGCGACGCAAGCCACATCATTCGCACCAGCACGAGCTGAGTGGCGAGACCTGACACGATCTTCTGCTTCTTTGGCGTTATTCTGCGATTTGATTTCAAGGTGTTCATGGAAAATCAGGGGGGAACTTTGGGTTATGGGCATACGGTGACATTCAGCTGATGATTTGGATTTACGATGGATTGCATGACTGACGACACGGATTGGTGATACGGGGTGGTTGGGCTCAGTGCTTCTGCTCGCACAGAGGCCTGGGTTCGTGACTCCTCGATATTTGACGATCTTGACGATATGCTAGTATCGGAGTGACTAGTCTAGTGCCTTCCGGTGCTGGCATGCGAGGGTATTTGCTGACCCTCGTGAACTGCCTTCACTTAACATTTCTTTTCTGTTACATCTGACCATTGTCTGGACCATTTTTTTTCTATATTTATTTATGTTTTTATATTATACAAGAGGACACAGGCTCATGGATATCGGGGGCACCATTAGAGTCGGGGCGTGAGATGGCGTTATAAGGAGGCGGGAGGACTAGTGCTCTTTATTGTATTGCATGACAATGGATCTTATCGATTGTTTCACTTTCCACTTGCTTGCCGGTATACCTCTTTTTTTGGTAGGTGATTGATAGTCTGATACTACTTATATACGATATAGAATGGTCTATTGACAATCCTCACACTTCTCTTTTCCCTCTTGTTTCTGCTGCTGCTCCTGGTCCCGGCCCTTCCTCAACGCCCGATCAGTATGTCCCAAATCCCGCCCGGGATCCACCACATTCCGCACGAGGGATTTCAGCACCTTGACTTCTGGGCGGTTGTCAGTATCTATATGTAGTCCGTAGGTACGTAGTAGATCAACCCCTCCCTCCCCGTCGAACTCGCTAAACGCATTTGTAGGGAGAACCGGGGAGACCAGCAAAAAAAAAAAAAAAAAAAAAAAAAAAAAAAAAAAAAAAAAAAAACATACCAGGGAACCCGCCATCGCGCTTCCGATCCCACAGCACCGACTCGGTGACCGTTTCCTCTTGCCCGGCTTCGTCGGGATCTTCAGTCCCTTCTGCTTCTGGTCCCGAAGCAGAAGAAGAAGAAGAACCCCCCGGCCGATGATACAGCGTCACCGTGAACACGCCCCCCGTCGCCGGCTGCAGCGCCACCTCGCCGAGCTGCGTCGCGAACGTCGAGAGGAGTTCCTGCGCGAACTGTTTCCCGTGTTTCCCCCGAAGGGCCCGGCGGGGCCGGAGGGGATTCAGGTTAGTGCGGTTCTGGGGTTGAGCAACGGAGGTGGTTCGGGATTGGGGGTTGGTCTTTGGGGTGTGGATCGAAAGGGTAGGTCAAGGTCAAGGCCAAGGCCAAGGTCAAGGTCAAGGTCAAGGTGAGGGTGGGCTCTGGGCTCTGGGTTCTGGGTTGGGGGGGGAAGGACAGGCGTACGTAGGCGGCGCGCAGCATCCATTTGCACTGCGTGCAGTATTGGATTGTGAGGCGGGGGTATTGAAGGTGTAGTTGTTGGCCTTGGTGGTGGTGCTGCGGCGGCGGTGCAGCGTCGGGGGTCGGGTTGGGGTTGGGATTGGCGGCTGTGGTGAGTTGATCTTGGGATAGGAGGGGGAGGGAGCTGGCGCTGGGGGGTGGGGTGTGCTGCTGCGGGAGGGAGATCATTTTTTGTTTTCTCTGCTGGGATTTGGGATAGGTTTGATGCGAAGGAGGGTTGTTAGTGGAGAGGATGATGGAGAGGGGAATTGACAAGTGATTGTTGGTGATGAAGGTGGTGGTTAGAGTAGGTGGATGAGATGATGAACGAACTAAGTTACTAGCTAAGGTCATTGATGATGTCAGCGGGTGGAGTGTACCTAGTAGCTCTATCTCCTGCATGAACATGAAATCTCCGATCGCATGTCAAGTATATATACTCAAACCCATTTCACACTACAGTGATACTCATTAAACTAGCCCTGCAAATCTATATTACAAGAACCAGGCTTACTCCCCCACTGCCGCTGGCAATTCCGGCTTTTGCTTCTTTTTTTGGCCTTGCATGCAACTCCTGAACCCATCATGGAAAATCTCACGGCTGAACATAGGAAATATGGGTCCAATAAAAGTCACTAGAAAATGATGATGAAAAAAATTGCAATGGGAACGGAAAAGATGTCGAGCTGGCTGAGTATAGATGGCCGACAAAAAGTATTTGAGAAAAAGACACCCTTGACTGATAGATGATCTGTAGATCAGATTGTGATGGGGCTTGGTTGATTTGGCCGGTCGGATGTCGAGGATTGTGCACACGCGCGCATTGAAGCATCGGTCTTCTTCCGTCATTGGCGTTGTCGTTTATCGCACTCGACCGGCATCCAAGCAAAGTCGCAGATCAGATCCACCTTTCAAGTCGACGGTAGGGTGATGGTGAAGATGAATTAAATAGTCGAGCAGAATGTTAAAACAAAGTCATCGCAGGAGGGGATATTAAAGAAAAAGAGAACGCCGTAAGTCGGCCATCGATCGGCGGGTTGAGAGTCCAGAGTTGATAGAAATTATAGACAGTCATGGGTTCCATTACATGACTGTGCAGCAGCCGCCCTGCTGCTGAGGAGCGTATGGGTCTTCCCGCTTGTCGACCTGCGCGCGCTGAAGTTAGCGACCGTGCCAATGGTGCATGAGGGTAAATCGCATACCTGGCCCCATACGGATGGTACCATAAAGTCGCGAGTGTTGTTGCAGTAATTGATGAGGCTGTGGAATGCGACTGTGGTTAGTGATTTGTCATACTCATGGCGTGGGGGCCCTTTTGCGGTCGGGTTTGGGGAGGGGAGGGGAAGGGAAGGGGAAGGCGTACGACAAGGCGGCCTCGGAGACCTTGACGCGGGGACGGTCGAGATCCTCCTTTAGACGGGCATTGAGCTCCGTCAGGCGACGGTACTTGAGGTCGGCCACACTCTGCTTCTTGTTCTTGACATCTCCACCGGATCGGAGTTCGTAGGCGGGCATTTTGACTGATTGATTGAGGTTGGTTTTAAATGTTTGAAAACGGTCGGTCGGGAACGTGGACGGGGCGAGCGATCAAGAGACGGACTCCGGCAGTAGTCGAGGGTCTGATCAGTCGAATGGACTACGCGCCGTCGGAGAACAAGACGGAGCGATGGAATGAGGGATCGATAGAGTAGTGGTGGGATTTGCGAATGGCAGCCGGAAGTGAGAGGTCGGAGTCGCTGTTAAGGTTTGCGGTCGGCGCGGTGCAGCAGCTGTAAGGGGAGAGGGAAGAAAGACGGGTGGATGAGGAGTGGTGGTGGTGGTGGTGGTAGTGGGTGGTGGGAGGCTGTGCGGAATAAGGAGAGGCAAACACCACCGAGCACTGGCAGTAGCAGCAGGAGATTTAATGAGCGAACTTCGCGGGAGAGGGTGGGTGGTGTGGAGAGTGGGGGAAGAGAAGCGAAGATAAGACAGCAGACAGACAGACAAGCCAGAGAGAGTCAACGGGAACCGTAAGGGTGGGAGGGAAAGCAGAGGGGACGACGATCCAACGGGGAAGAAAAGAGGGAAGAGAAGGAAAAGAAAGGAAGGGAAAGACGGAAGAGTAAGTAAGAAGAGGTAAAGTAAGAAGAAGAGGGAGGGGGAGGGAGAGGGAGAGGGAGAGGGAGAGAGAGAGAGAGAGAGAGGTTTAGTTGGTAGTAGTTCAATTGCTAGTCAGTTCGCTGGTGGGCAATTTGGGACTTTGGGACTCTGGGAACAAGTTCGGGGAAGAAGAGCAAGCAGGAAGTGGACGGAGTAAGACGAAGTGGACGAAGTGGAGAGGGGGAAAAAGAGGGAAAAAAAGGGAAGGAGTTTGGAGCTACGCCCATTTCAACATAGTAAGTATTACGAGTAGTATTAATAGGGGAGGAGGGGATAATTTATCCTATCCTATCCATCTTGAATAATTCTCGACAACATCCATCCATCCTGCCAATCTTACTACTCACTGCCACTAACTCACTTAGCGGTTAACAAACAAGGTCCCCCCAACATGGCAGACATGAGAGACAACCACCTCAAGAAAGCCAAACTTCTAATAGAACAATTGAACAATCAAACAATTGGTGGTGGTGGTGGTGAAGTGTTTCTGCTGTTGCTATAATTCGGAACCCAAACGGCGCGGTTGAATCTAATTTCCCGTCTAGTCGTTTTGGCTCCTCTTTTTTTTTTTTTTCCCTCTTCTTACCCTCCCTCGCCCCTGAAGCAAGAACCGACGAAAACGAGGTACCACTTCGTCATCCTCCAGCTCCTGTCCCTGATCACTGATCACTGATCACTGACCCAAATCACGATCATCGGATCCTCATGCCATGATGGGGTCGTCAATCGGACGTATGAGTCGGAGCCTCACGTGCAGCTGGGGGGCTTGACAGTTAATCCGCTGCACAGACTGATCAATGGACAGACACATCAATCCTGAAAGCTTGATAGCTCCGATGGCGATCCGAACAGCTGGCGCTCTGTCGATTGGAGCTCCTGCTCGGTCGATACAAAGGATGAGGAAGTTCCTTGAGTGCAAAATACGAGTTTTATCCAAGATACTCCCTCCCATTGGGTACCGCTCCATTCATCCATTCATCCTATTATTATTGTACGAGCTCCAGGAAGAATGCGGGTGGCCCAGCCTGTGGAGGGCGCGGCACGATGAGCCTCCACCACCACCACCACCACCACCACCACTATGCGAAACACTCTTAAGGGCACTGTAGATCGCCCTTATGATTCGCATGGTAGCAGAATATACAATCGTACCTAGCACCCTGTCGTAGGATGTAGAGCGCGTCTCGATAGCAGCGGGCGCTTGGGGATGGAATCACGTGACCATCGCGGTCCCAGTCGCTTAACCCAAAGTGGGCAAATCTTGGTTTTTTTCGCCGGCTCTCGCACAACGACGGCCCTCAACCAACAGCCTCTGCCTGTCTGTCTGTTCTCCCTCTCCTCCTCCTCCTCCTCCCTCCTTCCCCCCCCCCCTCCCCATAATTCCCACCGGCTTTTGTCGTCTTGGGTCATCTCGCCGACCGTCGCGTGGCAGCCTCTTTCACTTCAGGCTTTTATCGCCCTCGACCTCTGCTGCCCGCCCGTCGTTGTGCGATCCACCTTTCTTACATCCATCAACAACTGATCGTGTTTCTCACCCGCTACATCGCCCATCATGCCGCCGCCACCCCATATCAAGCCTGAAAATGTCCTCAAGGTACGCGCTGTCGATCGGGAAGAAGTCGGAGAACAATCTTGGATTGGGGGGACACATAAAGAAAAGACCAGATGGGATAAAAGAAGATGATGACGGGGATACAGTGATGGAATATCAACTAACGGCTTGTTGTCTGTAGAGGGCTCAGGAACTCATCGCCGTGGGTCAGGCCCCCGCCGCCCTCAACGTCCTTCACGAACATGTCACCTCCAAGAGAACGCGCAGCACGCCCATCGTCTCGCTCGAGCCCGTCATGCTCCTCTTCGTTGAGCTGTGTGTCGATCTCCGCAAGGGCAAGTCCGCCAAGGATGGTCTTTACCAGTACAAGAACATCGCCCAGAACACCAACGTCGGCACCATCGAGGTAGGATCCCCTGTCACATCTACCACCGGGCCGAAGACTGACCCAAGGGGGCACTTGTTTTGTGTTGTATAGGTTGTCCTGAAGAAGTTCATCGAGCTCGCCGAGAAGAAGGTCACCGAGGCTCAGGCCAAGGCCGACGAGATCCAGTCTTCCCTGGAATCCGCTGCTCCCTCCTCGAACGTCGACGATCTGGAGGCTATCGAAACCCCCGAGACCATTTTGCTGGCCACCGTCTCCGGGGAACAGTCCCGCGACCGTACCGACCGCGCCGTTGTCACCCCCTGGCTCAAGTTCCTCTGGGAAACCTACCGCACCGTGCTGGAGATCCTCAAGAACAACGCTCGTCTGGAGGTGATGTACCAGACCACCGCCCTGCAGGCCTTCCAGTTCTGTCTCAAGTACACCCGCAAGACCGAGTTCCGCCGTCTGTGTGAGCTTCTCCGCAACCATGTCCAGAACGCCGCCAAGTACTCCGCTCAGATGCACGCCATCAACCTCAGCGATCCCGACACCCTCCAGCGTCACTTGGACACTCGCTTCCAGCAGCTGAACGTTGCCGTTGAGCTTGAGCTCTGGCAGGAGGCTTTCCGCAGCATTGAGGACATCCACACCCTGCTGAGCCTGTCCAAGCGTCCCGCCAAGAACGTCATGATGGCCAACTACTACGAGAAGCTGGCCCGCATCTTCCTCGTCAGCGAGAACTACCTCTTCCACGCCGCCGCCTGGAGCCGCTACTACAACCTGCTCCGCCAGTCCGCCGCGGCTCTTGCCGCTGGTCAGAGCACCAAGAAGGAGAATCCCTCCGTCAGCGAGGCTGACATGACCAAGACTGCTTCTTTCGTCCTTCTGTCGGCCCTCTCCATCCCTGTCATCAGCACCTCCCGCTCCCGTGGTGCGCTCGTTGACGTCGATGAGGCCCGCAAGAACAAGAACACCCGCCTCACCAACCTGCTCGGTATGGCTCAGGCTCCTTCTCGTGCTATTCTCTTCAAGGATGCCTTGAACAAGGGTCTGCTGAAGCGCGTTCGCCCTGAGATCCGCGACTTGTACAACATTCTGGAGGTTGACTTCCACCCTCTGTCCATCTGCAAGAAGATCACCCCCATCCTCAAGCAGATTGGTGCCGACCCCGAGATGGAGAAGTACGTCCTGCCCCTGCAGCAGGTCATCCTCACCCGTCTCTTCCAGCAGCTGTCTCAGGTCTACGAGTCCGTCGAGCTCAAGTTCGTCTACGAGCTGGCTCAGTTCCCCGACCCCTTCCAGATCACCCCTTCGATGATCGAGAAGTTCATCATGAACGGTTGCAAGAAGGGCGACCTGGCCATCCGCGTTGACCACACCGCCGGTGTCCTCACTTTCGACACCGATGTCTTCTCCTCCGCCAAGGCCCTGCACTCCGGCAGCGCCGCTGGTTCTGCCGAGAGCGAGGTCGGTACCGTCCAGCGTCTTCAGAACACCCCGGCCGAGATCGCTCGCCTGCAGCTTACTCGCCTGGCTAAGACCCTTCACGTCACCTGCATGTACGTCGACCCCTCCTACAGCGAATCTCGCTTGGAGGCCAAGCGCGCCGCTCTTGCCCGTGCTGCGGCCGGTGCTGCCAAGGAGCACGAGGAGACTCTGGCTCGCCGTGTCATCATCGAGAAGAAGAAGGAGGCCGCCACCGATGCTCTGCAGCGCAAGCAGCGCGAGGAGGAGACCCGCAAGCGCATCCGCACCCAGCAGCTCCAGGAGGCTGAGAAGCAGCGCCTGGCTGACGAGCAGCGCGAGCGTGAGAAGAAGCGCATCCAGGATGAGCAGGAGCGCATCCGCCAGCAGGAGCTCAAGAAGCAGCTGGAGGAGCTGAAGAGCGGTGTCAAGGGCATTGACATCAGCGAGCTCGACCTGACCGAGCTGGACGCCAACCGCCTCCGTGCCATGAAGCTGGCTCAGCTGGAGAAGGAGAAGAACGAGCTCAACGATCGTGTTCGCACCACTGCCAAGCGTATTGATCACTTAGAGCGTGCGTTCCGTCGTGAGGAACTCAAGCACATTCCTGAGGACTACGAGGCTCAGAAGAAGCAAGATATGGAGATCTACGAGGCTCAGAAGGCCGAGACTCTCCAGGAGGCTGAAGACAAGCACAAGGAGGCTGTTGCCCTCAAGCACCGTCTCAGCCGCCTGGTGCCCCAGTTCAACAGCTTCCGCAAGGAGGTTTCTGAGAAGCGCCACGAGGAGTTCGAGAAGCGTCGCAAGGCCGCTGAGCGTGAGTTCGAGGCCAAGAAGAAGCAGCGTGTCAAGGAAGTCCAGGAGCGTCGCCGTCGTGAGAAGGCCGAGCGCGAGGAGGAGGAGCGCCGCCGCAAGGAGGAGGAAGAGCGTGTCCAGCGCGAAGAGGAGGAGAGAGTGGCCCGGGAAGAGGAGCGCAGACGCGTTCTGGCTGAGGAGAAGGTCAAGCGTGAGGAGGAGAGAAAGTCAGTGTCCCCGTTCATTGTCTCCGGTGTTCATCTTACTAACCCTACCCACAGGAGACTCGATGAGATGGCTGCCAGACAGAAACAGCGTGAAGAGGAAGCCGAGGCCCGTCGGTTGGCCCGTAAGACAGGTGCTCCTGAACCCGAGCCCGCTGCTGCCGCGCCTGCTCCTACTGAGCGCACTGCTCCCCGTCTCAACCTGGCTTCTCGCACTGCTGCTGCTGGTGGCGGTGGTGGCTGGAGAGAGCGCCAGGCCGCCAAGGAGGCCGCTGCTGCTTCTGGAGCCCCCAGCAGCGCCGCGCCCGCCGAGTCGGCTCCCGCGCCGCGGGAAGAGGCTCCGGCTCCGCGTCGCACGGGTGGTGGCTACGTGCCTCCTCACCTCCGCTCTGGCGCCAGTGCCACCCCGGCCGCCGCTCCTGCTCCTGCCGCCGCTCCGGCTGCCTCGTCGGAGCGTTGGGTGCCCCGTCACGCCCGTGACTCCAGCTCTTCCCAGCAGCAGCCTCCTTCCCGCACTCAGACTCCTGCTTCCGAAGAGTCCAAGCCCGCCGCCTCCTCCTCCGCGGGTGGTAAGTGGGTGCCCAAGTGGAAGCAGCAGCAGGGCCAGTAGATATCCTCTTCTTCCTACTAGCATGTTTTCTTTTCTCTCTCTCATATGACATGACCGACTTTTGATCTTAAAAAAAAGTTTTTCTCTTTTTAAACTTTCTGGGAAAGAAGCAAGAAAGAAAAGAAAAAAAAATAACCCATCCTCTCGTTACAGAAAAAGGGGGCGTGTATGTGTCGTTGCGTGCGTGATTGATATGATGATGATGATGACGATGATGAAACCATCTCTCTCCATCTTTATTTCTTCCCTCTCCTAAAATCTCCCTCCTCCCCTGTCTACTCTCTCTCGACCCTTTTTGTCTCCTCTTCTTTTTTTTTTCCATCTTTCTTCTTCTCTTCCCTCGGACATAAAAGAGATACCGTCATGTCCCATTTCCCTCCCACTACTACTCCAACCCTAGGATATGATTTTGTTTATTCCGAGAAACAAAGAATAACGGATTCAGGGGACCTCAATGCTCTTCCAAGTTTCTTTCTCGACATAGTTGTAGTTAGTCGTGTTCTCTTGCTGTTGCGGTTTATCTAATTTGTCTGTTTTCCTTCTCACTATACTGGGCATATCTTCTTTCAAATGTTGAACTAGATGCATACATCCCATGGGTGTCTTATATTCACCGAAACTTTTCTTTTGCGTAAGGTCTCTCGTGTAGATGCATGGTTTTTCCAACGGTTCTCTCTATTTAGTATATGCATCATCGCCTATGATTGCTGACAGAAGCGATGCTTGCAAGAAGAAAAAACAAGTCCATTAATGAATCATCCCAGGGAGGGAGAGCGCACATAACTGATAGCGGAAATCTCAAGATAAAAGAACTTCGACCAGCGGAAGATGGGAAACGATGACAACAAGAACCAAGAAAAGGGCTCTCAACTGCATAAAAGCTTATAGCGTAAGAAGGTAATGTCTATATACTTGATAGAGAAAAGAAAATAGTAAGGAAAGAGGAGGGACGATGCGGTGTGTATCGTCGGAAAGGGGAAAAGGAAATAAGTCATGACAATCTAACGGGTGCAATGATCTTCTTTTCTGGAAACGACGGGTTAGATCAAAGATATGTTTTGTTTATGTGCTTTCCTTGAGAAGAAAGGTTTGAGATTTCATCACATCACGCGGCAGCTACTTCGGCTCCAGGGGTAGCAGCGGTCGCTCCCGCAGCCTCTCCAAAGAGCTTCTCCCGCCATTCGCCGCAGACCGCCTCAAACCCACTGACCACGTCGCCGCAGACTCGCCCGGCTTCGCGGTCGCGGAGACGCCGGTCCCAGTCCCCGCGTTCGATCCACCGCGTTCCTTCCTCGCGGCCCTCTTCTTCGCGGCGGAGCTCCGCCACCAGTTCCCGCGCGGACCGGAGTCGTCGCGAGGCGGTGGCGGTCAATTGTCGGGATTCGTACAGCGTATCGCTCAGGCCCCGGAGGGAGAGGGTGATGTCGGACGTCTGCGAGACGAGACTCTGAAGGGAGACGAGCGGATTGAGGGCGGAGGACTGCGAGGGGGTGGTGGGCCGGGAGGAGGAGTGACGGGGCTGGTCGGGGAAAGGGTAGGGAAGGTTCGGTAAGAGTTCTCCGTCGATGAGCGGGATGAGTGCATCAATGGCATCCTCAGACAGGAGCGGGAACGGTGAGAAGAGGAGGGGGTGGATGAGGGTTTGGAGGGCCCGCGTTTGGTGGGTTAGATGCGACGTGATGGAGGAGTGAGCGGTGATGAGTCTGGAGGGTATCTTGCGTCAGTAACACCCCCACTACAAGAAGGGCTACTACATAAACGTACCGCATGGCATTGTTCTCGATGCCGCTCTGAGCGCCCAAATCCCGCAACGCCTCCACCGCTCGTTGGATCACGTAGTCATTCTCACTGCCGTTGTTCTCAATGCCTCGTCGAGCCAGACTCTCGATCTCCGCCATCTGTGTTTCCAGACTCGGGGGCATATCGGATTCCTCAAAGTCCGAGTCGTTCCCGTAGTCGGAGCCATCGTACTGCGACTCGTAGCGGCGGTGTTGGCGCTGGGTGCCATTGCGCGTTTTGGGCCGCGGGGGTTGCAGCGTGGAATTCCGCTCCGGGGAGTACCCGGATGACGGGGTGCGTGTATGGTGGTTGTATGCAGCTTCGTCCTCGCTGTGGGGCGCGTATTGTGCGTGGTTGGGAACCCCGGTGTCCTGCCCGGAGGCGTAACCTCCGTAACCCCCTTCCTCCTCCTCCCATGCGTCGGCCAGCTCATCCGCTAGGTTGCCCAGGCCGCCTCCACCGGCCGCGCCGCCGAAGTCGACCGACATCCGGTGCGATTCATTGATGCTGTTGGCACGCTGCGGGCGCGATTCGATGGGCGAGGGCGGGGCGGATGAACGAGGCGTGCGAGGCGACCGAGGCGACTGATAAGAAAATCCGTTGGGAGCGTAGGTGCCTGGTGAAATAGGGTCGAAGTCGATGTTGGACGATCGACTCCGGGTATGGCGGTGAGATAAAGTCAGGGGAGGGGGTATGGCCGGCATGAATGCGGATGTTGATGAGTTGGAAGAATGATTGAGTGTTGTAAAGAAGTTCTGTAATCTGATGGAGTAGCAGGAGGTCTATCCTCGAGTGAGCAGAGAAAAGTAGTCGGGAGTCGTCTCAGAATTCGTCAAGTGGGCTGCTGCCACGGGGGTAAACAACAGGGGAAAATTAATATGGGAGGATCGCCGACCGCATCACCAGGATGAGTAGAAGAAAGGACGAATGAGTGTCAAGTAGTGGACAATGAAGGGAAAGTAGACAGTCGAATGTCTTTTGGATTGAGGGGTTTAGTCGTTAAGATCGGAGCATGAACGAGGGGAAGGAGAAGGAGAAGGGGAAGGGGAAGGGGAAGGGGGGAGAAGGTATGGATAAAGAAGAATATTGAAGCCAAAAACAATAATCAGTTGGTTTAATGCCTGCCAGCCTGCCTGCCTTCCGCTGCCCGCCGCCCAATTCTCAGCCCGTGACCGCCTACAAGCCCCTCTGATTTCATTGCCCTCATTCCTTCCCCGCACCATTTCGAGAAATTGTTTTGACCTCCGACGATCCTGCAGTGCTTTCTCCAATCTCTGGATACACTTCTTCTTTCTACATTTTAGCTTCCTACCTCTCTTTCCTTCTCTCATAGAAGCTCAATTCCCCCCCAATAACCATCCCATCAACCCCAAAGCAGCCAGCCACAATGTCCTCCATCCGCCGCATGTCCCCAACGGACCTCCTCTCCCTCAACCTCACCAACCTCGACCCATTGACCGAGAACTACGACCTGGGCTTCTACCTGAACTACCTCATGCGCTGGCCCTCCCTCTTCAGCAGCGTCCAAGACCGTCAAGAAGGAATCGTCGGCTATAGTAAGCCACCCCTCCCAAAAAGAGCATAAAGAATCCCAAGCTAAACAGCACGCACCAATCCCCAGTCATGGGCAAACTCGAAGAACAGCCCGCGCACATGCGCCACTCGGAACACTACACGCCCTGGCACGGTCACATCACCGTCCTGACCGTGGCGCCCGCATGGCGCCGGCTGGGCCACGCGCGCCGCCTCACCGAGCGCCTCGAGCGGGGCTCCGATATCAACGACGCCTGGTTCGTGGATCTGTACGTGCGCGCCGGCAATAAGGTCGCCGTGGATATGTATAAGGGGATGGGGTGCGTATTCTTTCTCTTTTGCCCTTGGGGTTTGGTGGTGGTGGTGGTGGTGGTGGTGTTCATGCTAATGTTTCGGGGGGCTTCGCAGGTACTCGGTCTTCCGGCGCGTGGTGGGGTATTACAGTGATGATCCGTCGGGGATGTCGGAGACGGGCGAGGATGCCTTCGATATGCGCAAGCCGTGCAGTCGCGACAAGAATCTGCAGCATGTGCGGGAGAAAGGGGAGGAGTTCTTGGTTGATCCGGTGGATGTTTCGTGATGGGGGGTAAAAAGTGGGCATGGGGGAAGTTCTCGGCTTTCGTTCTTCCATGAGGGCGGTGATATGTACATTGTTGAGTGTTGGTGTGGAGGTTGCCCTACAGTAGCGAGAGATGTTATGTTTGTGCTTGGTTGTTTTCTCGCAAAAAGCTTGGTGTTTGGGCGTTGACAGATCCGATTCGATTTCGATGGCAGTCATCCTGGGATTGATTGTGTGAGACTACGGTTTATAACTGTAATTCGTGGCTACAGGCCATGCAAGCGAGTAGTACGGTAATCATATATGCATTTTGAGGTATGTATCGTAGGATGATGCTGCAAATGTCTCTTTTCCGTCCCGCAAATCAAGTCAACTTTTGTTTCTATAACGCCTGCTTTCCCATTATGCGAATGAATGGTATGACCCAAAAACGTAATTCAGAAGATACCAGCGTATTATGATATGCTCACTATAAGCAGAGTGCCACACAAGATCGTGGCGACATCGAATTTCTCATAGCTAGTCGGTCTGCGGTGCTTCGCGTTCATTATGAATCACGAAAGTTAAGCCCGCACCAGGAAATGAGGACCAGTGCGAGTATACCGCAGGGCCGCGAAGATAGCCGAGGAGGTGATGAGGCAGCACCCGGTAAAGAGCTGCACGCCCAGATATTTCCCGGTGTTGCTGAGAATTGCTCCGCCGATGGGCGTTCCAATCAGCAGACCGACGGAAGTCACCGCGAAGAGCATACCAAGACGGGTTCCCAGGTCACGGATGTCTTTGGTTATAGAAGCCATCACCACCGGAGGGAGAGAGACAAAGCCGCCGGAGCAGAGACCGTACAAGACAGACAGGACGATGATGCCGGGGACGTTGTGAACACCAATCCAGGCGAAGGCCAGGATGGCAGTGGCCGTTGCAGCAGGCAGAAGCACGTTCATCGGTCCAATGTGGTCGGCGATGAAGTTGGGGCAGATTCGACCAAAGGTCGAGCCCGCATTCAGCATGGAAAGCAGGTAAAAGCCCAGGTTGGCGTTGACGATCTTGGTGTCGATGGCATACGACTGGATGTAGAAGAGGAAGTTGTAGAATCCCAGGAAGCCCAGGAACATTCCGACGCAGAACATGGTGAAGACTGGCTCCTTGAACGCCGACAGCTGCACGAGCTTGCGCTTCTCCTTTGGAGGGAATCGCATGCGCATGATGCAGAACGAGATGCAACAGGTTCCAAAGGACAGAAAGCCCACGGCTCGAGTGGCCCATGCAAAACCAGCCCGCCGTTGCAACTGGTCGAACATGATAGGGTAAATCACGCCACCAATGCTGCTCCCCGATGCGGCCAGTCCGTTTGCCAATCCTCGCTTCTGCTTGAAGTACTGGGGTAGGATGGCGACAGACGGAACGAATAAGCATCCAGCGGAAAGACCGAGTAGGATACCTTGGCATAAGATCAATTGCCAGAACTTGGTAGACAGACTAACCATCATAAGGCTGAAGGGCAGCATGATGGTACCGAACCCCAAGAGCGCACGGAAGTATCCTGCGTCAAAAAGAGGGCCTGTCACCACGCCAAAGAGCATGAGGAGGAAAGCCTGCAGCGATCCAATCCAGGCGATCGAGGAGGAGGACATGTGCTTCAATGTATTCTCTTCATAATATGTCTGGAACGCACCCCAAGTGTTGATCACTCCCCTAAAGCAAGTCAGCAGCCCGCAACGACAGGGATTTACTTTACGGTAGCAGAACATACCATGAGTTGAAGAACAAGAACCAAGAACCTATCACCTGGATCCATGATATGAGACCGGTATCGAAGGTCGGCTCTAAGACTTTGTCGTCCGACTGAGAGACAGGGATTGTATGGCTGCCATTTTGATCAGTGGTGCTGGGAGACTCTGCGGAGACCTTCTCCTTCAGATCAGCATGGGTTCCCATCTTCCGCCACGATTACTTGGGGCTCGAGATAATCGTCGCGTGGAAGGTCAGCGTCAAAGGCAAGGTAGAGGGAAAGACCGACAGCGTTTGCAATCTTGACACGGCTACAGCAGTCGTGTAGTGACACAAGTATGGAGGCACTGCGAGCAACGACCTGGCACTGCTGATCCCTTGAATATAAAACTGTTGAGCAAAGGTCCGAGTAGGTGGCAGCGTAGTATGATTAATAATGTAATTTTTTTCGGGGCCACGCCCTAGGACTAAGCTTGGAGGCTAGAAAAGTAGAAAGAAAAGCAGACTGCATTAGAGAAAAAGCCGGTCCAGGGGTCCACTCAAATTTGGCTAAGCCGTGTTGACTCCAGCGACTTGGAGATGGTCAAACGACCAGTCAAGAGTGAATATGGGTTGCCAATGGCCTGATGGCTCCATCGTGGGAGAGTATCCTACTGGACGTCCGGAGGGTGGGTTCCGGATTTGAGGATGGAGACTCTTGCCGAGGGAGGAGTCCTTACCCCAGGGCCCATCGACCGCATCTTATCTCGGTGATAGCTGGCAATACTACTACTTGAAGGTAGAATTGTTCGTCAGATGACAGAAAAGAGGGGTATGGACTATGACCCTGAGATCCTGATCCTGGAGAAGAGGAGACCTATAACCCTGTGCCGTCACTGCCGGGCGTTCGAATGGTCTTCTTGTGGCCAAATTATGGCATGGAGCTCGTGCATTAGCAGGACGATCAAGGCGCATATTGGCGAGGAACAGGGGTCAGCAGCGTGCCGATTTATCCAGGCGGAGGAGGAGTTCGCGGAGTCTCAAGTTCTCGAGAATTGAGACTAGTCTGATTATTTTGAATTCCGACGCAGCAGGTTACACTGATTCCGTACCGGCACTGGCTGATAGAGGACCGTCTGGTGGATCATGAGTCAATGAGTAAGGCCGCGGCACGAACCGACTTTTCAGTCCATCCACGCACGCACGCACACTTACGGAGTACATTTGCTCCACTTCCCTTCAACAGGCAGGTCATCCCGGTTATCATGGTGCGTATAACTTGCTGAGGAACCCGCCACTTGGGCTGAAGTGAGACGGATATAGCAAGTGAAGGCGATAATCTGGAGAAAAAGATGCGAGAGAGATTGAATGGATGTGATGGAGGAGTGAATGGTTGAGCGGTGGAAATAGGTTAGGTACAGTACAGTACCCGGCGAGTACAAGTAGTTACTGAAATAGGCAAGGCGGAGTATGGCAGAGGATTTTTTGCTTGGCTGATAGAAGAACTGCACCTCAACTATTACCGCATTTCATCAAGTATACTGTTTCAAGTTATCGATTCAATGGACAGTAGTACTCGGAATATATGCGTGACATCAGTTGGAAGCCATATTCAATCTCCGTACTGTCGTTAATAACTAGAGGTGAGCTGGCGCCTCGTGCTTTACATGATCTATCATATGCCGCTCATGGTGAGGATCGAGCTATGCATGGATACCTTGTGTACTGAGCTGAGCACATCATCAACGAAAGACCAATGATTTGACTTGACTATCATCGGATTCCAACTAGATTGTCTACCGGTACGGCTGAGTTGCGGTCAAGGTGTGCAGTAGCGAGCAGAATGCGCCAGATATAGCTATTAGCGGACCCGAGCTCCAAAACAAGTCTGTCAACATCAATGGATTTTTTTTTTCGTATTTTGCCGTTATAAACTGCAGTGCGTTATCCTTGTGTGCTTTTTTGGTGCGCTCGTCCTAGTAACCTAGGGATTGCTCAAGCCTTTCTGACTTGCTTCCCTACTCCGAAACTCCAAACGCTATGCTGCCCAAGAGAGAAACACTTAGACCGTGACAATTATGAAGCAAGAAAAGACAAGAGAAACCATTTATCAATGTACAGCCATCCATACCGTCTTCACCCTTTTTTTACAACAGCTCCTCGCACGTCCAGTCCTCATACCTGTGGACGGAGTTAGATGTGGCACTCTGGGCTATTTACTGGACAGATCGTGCTTACCATCCATCAGGCAGATATCTCCGCACGATGAGAGGAATCTTCTTCTGGTTGAGTTCCTTGATGGCGATCTGCAAAGGATCCGTTTCGCCCTCAAGGTCGACAAGCACCGGAGCGTTCATACTGATGTTGCGGTCAGATTTACTGAGCACTCTTCCATTCTGTTTGGAGACATGTCCAAGACCAACCTGATTTGCAAAGCTCGGGTTCCCAAGACACGCGCCCGCTCGTACTTGGTCATGTATGGGGTCGTCGTGCGCTGGTCGTTGGGCACCTTCTTCTCCCGCGCCTGCTCCATCACCTTGCCTGAATAACCGGCATTCGGGTCGCCCGAGACAACAACACGGTCGCCATTCACGGCCGGCGCATAAGATTCGCCATAGTCGTCACCTCCCTCTGGATCCAAATCTTCGGGGTTGAGGAAGTCCTCGGGCTCGTTGTCATCGTACTCCTGCTCCGCGGGCTCGTAGTCGTAGCTGCAAGATAGGAGAAGATCAAAGTCAGATCATCATACGTTCTCTCTAGATCCAAAGACAGCCGTTCACCAACTGCGCGAATCCCTTGGTGCGCAATGCTAGCTACAGGTCATATCGAGGAAGCTCTTACTTATCCTCATCGCCGTGATCGCCGTAGTCCGACATGGTGCCGATCGAGATCAATTAAGACCGTAGACAAATGGATTGACCGTAAAAGAGACGAGAAGAGGCGCCGAGACCGCGACGGGATGAGTTGAGGCGAGACAAGGAACGATGCGACAGCCTTGCTTTGTTGAGGTGCAGAAATCGTAGTTTGCGGACCTCCAAAAGGCGGAAAAAGTTCCTGTCGTTTCGTCCGGAACTAGTCCGTTTTGGGACATATCCACTCACCGCTTTGGCAAAATTTAATCTGCAGGGCTTCTCTTTCCGGTGTTTTTCTCTTCCCTCGATCGTCGATGCTTCATCTCGTCATCCTTATCATGCTATTGAGCATTTGGGATCGATGAGGTAGCGGGTGACGGAATAATGAGTCAAAAAAGAAAGGCGACCGGGGACCTCCCGAGCCCGAAAAGGCTACAGAAGCTACCGACGCTGGACGATGATGTCGGTACGATAGAGAACATACCGCCGCTGCGATAGCATGCCCTTGCTAATACTCACACCCCACAGACCCGATTTATCGGGAGAAAGACTCCGATGCCGAATATGCGTATTCGGACAGTGACAGTGAAGCGGGCGACAGTCTTCACGATACGCCTGCAACGCCCATGTCGACAACGTCCTCCAGATATCCTTCCGAGCTGAAAACTCACCGCTGCCCCTTCGATGGTTGCACCAAGGCGTTCAACCGTCCAGCACGACTTCAAGAGCATCTCCGCTCCCACAACAACGAGCGTCTCTTCCAGTGTCCTCACGATGGCTGCGACAAGAACTTCCTCCGAGCATCCCATTTGAACCATCACGTCAAGAGCGCCCACACAGGGATCCGAGACTATGTCTGCGATCGTCCCGGCTGTGGAAAGAGCTTCGTGACAGGCTCCCGTCTCCGACGACATCTAGCTGCGCACGACGGGCGGGATAAGTACCGATGTACAGAGTATCCGCCCTGCGACGAGACCTTCCGAAAACACATGACCCTCCAAAAGCACATTCTGAGCGCCCATCTCAACCAGAAACCTTTCCCATGTGCGCATGTTGACCCAGCCACCGGCCAACGATGTTCCATGGCCTTTGATACCGCCGGGCACCTCCGCGCTCATGAAAGCCGAGTCCACACCGAGAAACGCTTTACTTGCGCCGAATGCGCTCAGCGTGCGGATCTCGAACCAACCACCACGAATACCACAGCAGCAGCAGGAACAGCAACGTTCCCTACCTACGCCCTCCTCCAAGCGCACATCCGCGCCGCGCATCCACCACAATGCCCGCACTGCCCACTCACCTGCTCCACCACCCGCGAACTTCGCCGCCACCTGGAAGTCGCCCACGGCAACGTCCCCCTCTCGGACCGCAAAGTCTTCCCCTGCACCGTCCCCGGATGCGACAGCAGCTTCACCAAGAAGGGCAACCTGACTGTGCATGTGCGCACCGTCCACCAGGGCGAGAAGCGGTTCGTCTGCGGAGAGACTGACCTCTCGGCGTCGAAGCGCGTCGCCGGCTGGCCCGGCGGTGCCGCCCACGGCTGCGGCAAGCGCTACGGGAGCAAGCTGGCCCTTGAGGAACACATTCGCACGGCACACATGGGATTTCCGAACGCCAAGGCGGAACGGCGCCAGCGGCTGGGCTTGGCGCCGAAGGTCTCCGCCCAGCAGCGTAGTAATGCGGCCGCAGCGGGTGCAGGAGCAGGACCGTCGGCGTTGGCGGCGCTGACGGGCGCCGGTTACGCCGAGGAAACGGGCCGCCAGATACCGTGCATGCACGGAGGGTGCGCGCATCGCTTCCACCGGAACTACGACCTCTGGGTGCATATGGGGAGCAAACATGGGTGCTCGGAGGATGAGATTCGAGACCTGTTCATGCAGAGAGCCTTGCTGGCGGAGGATGGCGAGCAACAGTCCTCTTCTACTACGACTGCAGCCACGACAACAGCGGCGATGATGGGAGATCTGTTTGGGCTGTACGGATTGGAGTTTGACAACGACGACGATGGGCCAGGCTACGAGCCGTATGACCTTAGTGGCAAGTCAATTGCTGCCGGCCCAGCGGTTCAATATGGGGATGGGGAGGAGAGTGGTGGTGGTGGTGGTGGTGGTGGCTATACGGCGGGAGGGGTTCCCTCTCATAATGACATGATACACGATATTGATTCCAAGATACCCAGCGCGGCGAGTCCTACTGTTGATGACCTGGCGATGATTGATCCTTTGTTGGAGTTCAATAACATGGCGGCATAAAGAAAAGTTCTGATTCTTTTGGGAATGATCTAGATACTATTTCGGGGCTCTTTTTTTCCTTCTCTCTCTCTTAGATTATGGGATACCATGGCTGATCACTTCCGGGAACTTAATCGAAAAGCTTAACTATCTTTATTCCAAGTCTGGTCTCATCAACCTTTCCTCTGGGTAAAATGCGTACACCACATCCTAGAAGCAATTTTCAGACAGGTACGTGACCAGCTGCTCACTCATACACAAGTGCAATAGGCAGCACTGCAGAGTCAAGACTGTAGCCACTGCCCAGAACTTCCTAGCTAGTGTACTGTATTTACCCTACTCACCGACTCTCATTGACGATCCAAGCTAAAACTAAAACTTGAGAATCTGGCAAAGGAGAGGACCATCAACACCTTACACAATTCCATATCTGTTTGTCTGCAATTCACCTCCTTATCCCTTTATTCTATTTTGATATGTCCTTCTTGAAAGATCATCTGGGAGTAGATACATGAGGAAGGAAATAACAAAGATAGCAATCCCTCCAAGCGGGCCCTGGATGCACATTTTCTTGTCTTGGGGTTTTTCTCAATATCAACAAAAATCAATCAATTCAATGCGGTCTTCGTCCTGACTTGCCACGTAAGAAATGAATGAGAAAACCTGGGTTCCTGGAAAGATCAAGATTCGTTGAAGATGTGAAGCAAGATTGAAAGGAAAATGTATCAACAAGATTCTGCCTGGGCGGTAGGGGGAAGGAAAGGCTTGGGATTAAGTGCAAGGTAAGAAAAACAAAGAGTGATTTGGTCTTTTCGATGTACTCTCTGGTGACCGGAGAGTTAAAAACGGAGAGATTCGGCTCGTGATTGAAGTAAACAATACGTGCCAAATCTCATTGTTTCATCTCAGCGGTAGCAGAGTCGAAG
Source organism: Aspergillus japonicus CBS 114.51 (assembly GCF_003184785.1). Taxonomy (NCBI): domain Eukaryota; kingdom Fungi; phylum Ascomycota; class Eurotiomycetes; order Eurotiales; family Aspergillaceae; genus Aspergillus; species Aspergillus japonicus. Next base: position 163,006 of record NW_020291691.1, read on the forward strand.
CGAATGTTCAGGGCGGGGAGAAGAGGTATTGGTCAAGGTATGAACGTAGATGGATAGGCCAGCTGAAGCCGGGATGAGACGGTCAAGTTTCCTGTTCTCAGAAGAGGACCGAGACGTATTCATCCTTGTCGAAAATGTCAGGCTCCTCTGGCTCGGGCTGGGGTTTCCAAATGAGCTCTGGCTCAAGGACACTGAGGGGACGGTGCTGCACGGGGATCTAAGCGAATATCAGAAAGGTTAGCTTTGGCAAGGAAGGAGGGATGAGAGAACTACTTGCCGGGTCTTTACGGGGCCACACGTCTGCGAAGCTCACCTCAACGGCGAGAGCGTCCTTGATCAGCTGTGCCTGTCGCTGGAACGAGCGTCGAGGGGGCGGGGGACGTGCTCGACGGACGTCCTTTGCGGTGTCCATGCCATACAGCGAGACATTCTGCGCCAAGTCCTTCTCCAAGTCCTGGTCTGACCTCTCCACATCCTCGAAATAGTCATCGTTGTCACCTTTCTGGCACCGCTTCTGGAATGGGACGGGGATGCGAGGGTTGGGAATGATGGCTTCCACGGGCACACGGAGTCGAGTCAGATGGCGTAGGAACACAATGGTCTTGGGGCTTGCGTCCTGGGAGGGAACGAGTGATGTGAAGACTCTCGCACAGTCACAAAATAGGTGCACGGCGGGAAGACCTCTAGCAATCGCTAGCCAGAGCGCGGTTTTCACGAGTAGATCGTACTTGTTGTTGTTTCCCTGTTTCAATGGCCAATAAGCTAGATCGCCAATGGATGCTTGAGGACTCGACGCACGAGGGGCCTCAAGAACCACTGGTGGAAGCCATCCCCATTCGCGTGCCTTGTCCGGGTTGTTTTCGCAAAGAAGCTTCTTGTATGCATGGTAGAACATGGTGAGATTCATATTGCTCTGATCGTATTCGTCCCAGTGCAATGTGTCCTTGCAAGCGTCAATGCGTAGGTGCTTCATGCTGACGAAGGCTGAGCGTTCAGTGGAGACTGGAAGGGGATTGTCAATCTTTCCTGTAAGTTATCAGCAAGAAGACAAGCTAGTTAAATAAAATGGATGGTGTATCGTTGGACTTACGCTCCTGCGGATCAAACTGCATATCTGCAAGCACGTCCTTCTTGAAGACGTTGATCACCTTAGTCGCTGCCTCGAGTTGCTGCCGGGCATTGGTCGGGTTCGCGCGTCTAAGACTCAGCCAGTAGACAGGGCTTGTCGAATCGGCACGCAGTGGCTCGAGGAGTCTCCTCAGAGTCTCAATCTCCGTTGCAAAATAAGACTCATCGGTAATGTTGGTCTTGGGCCGCGGGACGAGCTCATCGAGAACCTGCCCATAGCTCAACTGGAGGAAACTCTCGAGCTCCTTCTGCATGTCCTGCAGTTCATCATCGGTTATGAAGCAGAGCAAGAGGAGATGCTCATATGTACCTGGAAGAGCGGAGCTTGCGAGGCCTCGAAGAGCTAAATTCACTTCGTTACGGAAGGTGGATGGATCGAACCCTTTAGTAAACTGGGCTATCGCCTGATCAAGCTTGTCATTCTCAGCTTCCAAGTTTTCCTGGTTTTTCTCCTCGATCATGGCACAGTGGTACGGCTCGTCAACGATGATGTCCATCGGCTGCGTGTCCACCGGGTTAGGACCGCCCGGAACATATGAGAAGTAGTCCATGCTCATGAAAGGTCGTCGGAAAAAAGACAATGATAGCTTAGGCTTGACTGCTCTCAGATATGAAGATAGACTCTTTCTTTGAAGCGTGGGTTAGCAGCCGGGAGAAGCCCAAATGCAGCCAGACAAAGCCTTATTTCAGAGCGCTGCGAATCTCCCGAAGTGCCACAGTCTCTTGACTGGGCCTCCGGGAATAAACACGCTCTTTGAAGATGACTAGCGAGGTTGTAAGCAGGAAGAGACTGTGTATTCCCCTTCAGGGAAGTGTCTTGATACTTAGGATGATAGAAGGAATGATGAGGGATAGAGACAGGAAGGTGTGCAGAGAGAAAAAGGATGGATGCAGATGAGACCGAAAAAAGTTCTGAACAACAGATGCAGCAAGATAACACGGAGGACCTCAGGCAGTGAGTGTATCAGATGGCCATTCAAAGAACCTGGTGTGCTGCGCTGGTCCCCCCCATCGTTGCTTAGTCGGCAGCGCTGTTGTCGGCGTCCTGAGGCATGAACGCACCAAGCAAACATTCTACCGTCCCTTCACTACTCCTCTCGCATACTCAGAATTGTGTCTGAACCTGATTAAGAAACAAAGAAAGACCCGGTCAAGCGAAATGCAACCGGGTGAACATTGGCAATCTATACTCCTTGCCTGTCATGAGAGCTTCGCATAAATCTGTTCTTGATAGACGTGGGGAAAGTCCACAGAAGGGTTTGTACACAAGTCGGCTGTATGTTCTAAGCTGCAAGTCTATCCAACCTATTAGCAACAAACACTGATATCTACAGACCACTGCAACAAGACATATGTTTGATGAACCTGGGATGACATACGAAACAGGTCTGAATACTATCCAGGACATTGTGGACGCCGAGTTCCTCCCCGCAGCGGGCATATGGTCTCAGCGTCATATCAAACTACACTTGTTGTCAGCATCTTCGATCTCGAGCTGTCCACAGATGGTTGAAGTGGGCTTATTGATTATCAACGATCTTCTGACTCCAGAGACACCAGAAAATCGAATTTGGCTGCTGCAGTTGAAACTCAGCTAATCATCCATTTGTGATTCGACTGCCAATCTTCTCCATACCGGCGGATACCTTGCCCTTCGTCACTCCATGGCAGTCATACAAAATGTCGAAAGGAACACTTTGGTGTATATCAGATCCAGGCTGAAATCCAGGAAGAGAGGATACAACACAGCAAGCTATTATTGCACTGCAATTGCTGCGCCTGCACTTGCAATCACAGGACAAAGCGGGCAATCAGGCCTTTCAGCCATGCGGTTAGGGCTAACTAGCGGAACTCTTTGCCTCCAGAGTCCTTACCCGCCCCGCACCTGAACTTGTTGTTTCTGCTGTTGTGCTTGTTATCGTTCGACTGGTTTCTGCATGCATTTTCATGATATTGCTATTGATGAAACAGTTGCGTTATGTCATTTGCTCACTAGCTGGACTAGTCTGATCTCTTTCCCATTGCTTATATTCAAACGATAGGCGACGACTCAGGTCGCACCTTCCTCTTCGCCGAACACGACTCGACTGTCTTACACCTTGGCTATTATCAAGGAGACCCTCGGCCTCTCCTACAACAAGTTGTCGACTTCCTCATATAAATACAGCTGACCTACAAATAAGCAGAGCAAGAATATTAATGGGAGCTTTCCCGTGGAGCTGTGTCGCTGATTTCTACAGTTAGGCACTGTGCTCCCTCAGTCGAACATGAATGCCGGAAAGTTAGTTCCAGGCTCGTTGGCAGGTAAATATGACAACTGATGTCTCGACACGGTTATTAGTAGCCCAAATCATTCAAGAATCGAGGTCAATGACAAGAGCTGGGAGCAATGTCTGATGGGGGGCTCGGTCGCATACAGGCAAAAATGCGCTTGACCCAGAGGACAGGTGCAGCTGCAAGCAAAGGATTCTGTCTGCTGATGCTAGCAACACTCACTGTCAAATGAGTCGATAAGATAAGCTACTTGAGAGCAGCTTATTTCAACTTGGCAAACAACCCTCATGCTGCATGCGAGGCGGAATAAGCGGGGTAGATACATGTACTAATTAGTTTAGAGTGAGCGGACAGTGGATCTTATGCTATGGCGTGCTGTGCCGGCTTCCATCGTTCTTCACCATCACTATTTGCGTCTGTCTAAACTTCCCACCTCCATTGCCATCTCCATTGCCCACCTACACTGTCTTCAGTCAACCCCCCAGCCATTCCCATGATGAGCGACTCACAAGACTTGGACAAGCTGCTGAGCAAGCTCACTCGTGAGGAGAAGATCTCTTTACTGGCAGCAGCCGACTGGTGGCGCACGCAAGTCATAAAGCGCGAGGATGTCTTCGTCCCACACGTCAAGGTCGGCATCCTTCGCTCGGTCGACACTTTGCCCCGGTGGCACGCTGCACTTCAACCCACGCGCTAATCTATCACGCCTTGCACAGTTCACGGATGGTCCCAACGGTGCGCGAGGCGAGAGCTATGTTAGCGGGATCAAAGCTGCCTGCTTCCCCTGTGGCACCAGCCTCGGGGCAACCTTTGACCGCGAGCTGCTCTTCCGAACAGGAAAGGAGATCGCGCGCGAAGCCCAGACGAAGGCCGCGAATGTCTTACTCGCTCCTACCATGAATGTCATACGTTCCCCTCGAGGTATATCCACCCTGCAATGTACGCAGTGAGGCACCGGCCAATATTAATGTATTAATGACACCTCCTAGGGGGACGAAATTATGAGACTTACTCCGAGGACCCCTTCGTACTGGGAGCCCTGGCGGCAGCGTTTGTCAATGGTAGGATCCGCAATCGCATACTCCTCTCCTTTGTAGCTTCCTTTACCTGATTCAACCAGGTTGCCAGTCCATGGGTATTGCCGCCACTCCGAAACACTATGTGGCCAACGACACGGAGAACAACCGCAAAGTTCTGACCGCCGAAATTGACGAGCAAACTCTTCGCGAGATCTACATGCTCCCGTTTCAATTGCTGATGAGATGGGCTAAGCCACTTTGTTTCATGACCAGGTATGCTACCAGGTCCTAAGGCAGTGATCTCGCCGAATAATGAATCGACTGACTTGACTTCTTGTTACAGCTATAACCGCGTGAATGGGACATATGTTGCCGATGATCCCCGACTGGTCAACCAGGTTCTCCGAGGCGAATGGGGCTTTGATGGTGTGGTTGTTTCAGATTGGATGGGGGTGTACTCTACTGCAGACAGCATAAATGCAGGGGTGGATCTGGAGATGCCCGGGCCAACGAGATGGCGCGGAGAGAAGCTCGCGCGAGCGGTAAATGACGGGCAGGTAGCTGAGGAGGTTGTCGACGAGTCGGCCCGCAGAATCCTGCAGCTTGCTTGTCGTCTCAAGAGGTTCGAGCATCCCGAGGAAGCACCCGAGGACGCAGTCGAGATCCCTGAGAGAGACGATTTTATCTGTGAAAGTGGTGCAGAGGGTATGGTCCTCTTGAAGAACGAAAACATTCTTCCGCTGCCAAAGGGAGTCACAGTGGCTTTGATTGGACACCACGCTATGGAAGCCAGTCTTGGTGGAGGAGGGAGTGCGCGGGTAGTTTCTCTGCACGCTGTCTCTCCCATAGAGGGACTCAATCAAGCTGGCTTTCAAGTCAAGGCTGTGCCTGGAGTCCCAGTATTTGGCTCCCTGCCGCATGCTGATCCTTCAATCGTGTACTCCTCAGATACGAAGACGCAGACAAAGGAGCCAGTCAAACTAGAATGGTTCAATGGCCATGTGGTTGGGAAGGACTTGGTCTTTTCAGAAACTAAAGAGCAGGCAGAGTACATGATCAAGGAGAAATGGCCGGACTACCTCAATCAAGACTACTGCACCCGAATGACTTTTGATATCCGCCCGTTATCGTCTGGGGATCACATCTTGTCTATCATTTCGACCGGACCTGCGGTCTGCTATATCAATGGTGACAAGGTTTTCGAGAGGCCTCAGGAAACAGACTTGCGCCCGGAATCTTTCTACTTCTTCAAGTCGAAGTTGGAGCGACGCTTTACCTACTCAATGCAAGCAGGTCAATCATACACGCTAATGCTGGAATCGTGGAACACTGATCCTCTTATTCTCCATGCCAAGCCTCTATTCGGTCGAATGTTCCAAGGGTCCGCTCTACGATTTCATGAGTTCATCGATATACGCAGCAGAATTGAAGATGCGCGTGCAATAGCACAGGAAGTGGAGTATGCTATCGTCTGCGTGGGAACGACCAACGAGATCGAATCTGAAGGATTTGATCGGGAGTCAATGGATCTGTCGTCCCTGCAGTATGAGCAAATTGCCGCTGTCGCTGGGGTAAACCCTCGCACAATCGTGGTCAATTTCAGTGGAGGACCCGTTGGGCTCACCCAGTTTATAGGTTCTGTGCCAGCAATTGTGCAGGCATGGTTTCCAGGTCAAGAAGCTGGACATTCATTGGCACGCGTGCTCGGCGGAGTCACGAACCCCGGCGGTCGTCTCCCCTTCTCGTGGCCACGTCGAGATGAAGACAATCCCAGCTTTGCCAACTTCCCGTGCGACGAGAACAACGTGATCCGATACGCCGAAGGGCTTAATGTTGGCTATAGATACTATGATCGCCCGGAGAGCCCAGAGCCACTGTTTCCGTTTGGGTTCGGCCTGTCTTATACCAACTTCGAGGTCTTCGGAGTTCGTATCACAGACACATCGATCTCAGACCCAGAAGGCACGGTGACAGTTTCCTGTCGGGTTCGAAACATCGGGACACGAAGGGGCGCAACTGTTGTTCAGTACTACGTCAGCCCGCCACGGGATCAGGTGGAGAGCCAACGGCCATTGAAAGAACTTAAAGAGTTCCGAAAGTTGAGCCTACAACCCGGTGAGCAGCAGGATCTTTCTGTCACGCTGGATAAATACAGTGTCAGCAGCTACAATGCTCAACAGCACTGCTGGGATGTCGGTGAAGGTCGATACGAGGTGCATGTCGGGCTTTCATCTGCCGAAATATCTTCGACGGTTGGCTTTCATGTTGGCCGAGGCTTCAGCTGGTGTGGTCTATAGACGGCGGATGTGAGGCTATGGAAAGGAGATGTTCTAACCAACCAAGAATCCCATTCAGGAGGAGAAAAGAGAAGAGGGAGAAGGCCCGTAGAGCTTTCGCTCTGAGCTAGGTACGTACAGAGTGCCGCGGGTGTGGCCGAAAATATGACGGGCCCTCAAGGAGCCCGTCAGCGGGCAGATACAATAGGCAAGAGGTGTTAATGTCCATATGCTTTGAAGTCCAGTCTGATGTTAGCAATTACACCACAGAAGGTATTGTAACGTGAAGGTGATGTCGATATTGAAACATTATTTCAATAAGGTCCGATGTGGTGTAATGGCTAACATCGCTGTCTCTCACACAGCAGCTCGGGGTTCGATTCCCCGCATCGGAGTTCTATTTTTGCTTTTGTTCATCTACGGCCAATCTCTCTCTATTCATGAATTGGCCTTACTGTGAGGCGGATGTGGTGGTGAATTGGATAAACGAACATTTGTTTGTGGTGATGATGAAATGATACCATTTTCATACTTTTTTCCTCGTGCAATGAGGCAGATAGAGGTTGTTGCTATGCCAAAAACACATACAAGATAGAAAGAAACGAAAGACCAATAAAATCTAGACTCTGTAACGTTAATGTGATGTATAACATCATTTATATGAATGAAAAAGAGAACTCCGATGCGGGGAATCGAACCCCGAGCTGCTGTGTGAGAGACAGCGATGTTAGCCATTACACCACATCGGACCTTGTTGAAATAATGCCAGTTCCTTAGTAATACGACGTCTTTGTCATTCCCTGACAGAGTTGAACCCTAACCCGAATTGAAGCCTGAAACTTCCAGCCTCTCAGTGAACAACACGAGAATCCACGCTATTGAATTGATCCAAATCAAAGCCTGAGAGACTGCCCGCTACATTTAATGTAGCAGAAAAGATATTCAAGCGATTGTGGTCTGGAAAGCCATAATGCTTGATGGAGCTGTCCCTAAAACATACAAGGCGGCGCCTGGTTACTTCACCATTGTCATCAATGAATGAAGCAGAATCTGTCCCCATTAAAGGGAAGAGATAATTCCTCCTCTTCACTCTCGACCTTTCACCATCTGCAACACAAAAAGGCCTTAGCTCCTCCTCTTCCTCCTTCTCCTCTTCTTCCTTTTTTCTCCTCATCTCCTTCTCATCTTCCCAACCTCCATCCATCCCCTCCACCTCCATCCATCTTCATCCTTCATACACCACTCAACACCTGGCAAGCCTCTTACCTCAAAGAACAGGCGATTCCAAGTTACGTCTTGCTACTATCTTTGTGACAAGACCTCTCCCTCCACCCCTATTCTCCCTGCCAGTCCACACCCCAGCGCAGCGTGGATTTCCGCCGTCGGCTACAAGGTTGATACTACATCGGGACCTCGACATCAGTCCAAAGCGCCATGAAAAGTGCTGTGATGAAGTCACGACAGTCCACATCGAAGATCAGAAAGAAGGCGTGGGCCGAAGAACGTTCGACCCCTCGAAGCTCTTTTCGACTCTGAGCTCCAAGCACCATCTTTGTGACAGACACCAAGGAGGCAGCAGTCTAAGGAAAGTCCGGCGCGGATTCGCGGCGATCCCTTCAAGGGGCAGCGGGCACATCCCTCGTTGAGATTCTATATCCACCAGCTGAGCGGAGTTGATCCAAGGCTTCCTGGAAGAGCGGGGAGTATTACACCGACAAGAAGAATCAGAAAGAAGTCAGATGCAGTGGGATAAAAACCCGGACGAAGTGATATGAAGTCGAAACCCCGGCCCAGGTTGGCGGCGGTGCCTTCGGGGTGTGCAGGGTCCTGGTGGCCTCAGAACTCTTGTCAACAGTGGGCTACGCATGTCCATCTGCCAAAGCCCCAAGTCTGCCGGTGGCATACCTTACCAACACCTTACCCACCAACCACCACCACCACCACCACTTGACTACAGATTACAGGGGGCAGTAGAGTATTTTATCTAGGCCGAAGGTATTGCTGCATTGGGGTTGTTTACTAGGGAACAAACACCATATATGATCTTTGATATCTCTGATATTAGGGTCATATTGGGTGGTCCAGCGTTCTCCCCAGCGGTATAAAGCTATGCAACCAGGGAAATTGGTCTTGGCCATATTGTCATTCTGGCCCAGTGGCACGACATGTTACGTATGTGGCTTTCCTGATTTCCACCAAGAGAATCTATGTATGTATGATAGCTGATTAGTCTTCTGATCATACGCTGCTTACTCTACTTCCAAGAATCAGACTATTTTGTCCCCTTTTATTTTGCAGTAGGCTCTCTATTTTACCTATGTACTTCCGATCCGGTTTCTTATCCTGATGAGGGCGATGCCAGTATCTTGATGCCTGTCCAGTAGCGATGTAGAGCTGCTTGTACCGTGGAAAGATACATCTACATAGATGAAAATACCAAAAGCGTGGCGACGGTTACTTCCCGAAGTCTATAAGAATGGAATGCGAATACAGATGAAGTGCACTCGGCTCACAGCTGAAGCATGACACGCGATACCCAAAGTCGCGCTGGTAGTCTATGGAACTTGAAGAGAATAAACACTCGATCTTGTCTTCTCTTCCCAACAGGCCCCTCGTCATCCACATGTAAACAAGGAAACGGGCGTAGAGAAGAGAAAGAAAAGAAAGGTTACTCTGTGAAATGTCATGATCTCATCAATCTATTCATCAAATTCCATCGGCTTCGTTTCCCCGTAGAGAAGAGCAGAAGGCCAAGGAACACGGGAAAAGAGAACAGTGGACACGGGAATCCCAAAGCGTCGGGATGGAACTGGTGATAGAAGGAAGAGGAATGCAAGCAAGGAAAAGAAAAGAAAAGAAAATATCCATTGTCATCTTCCGAATTCTTCAGTGCATAACGCCATCGCAAGTGTCAATGTCATCACATGAGAAACACAAAAACAAAACCGAGCAACAGCACCAGGGCAGAAACCCCCCACATGGTATCATAAGCGAATCTCAGAAAGCCCCAGCGCATCATCATCATGCATCTACTACTGTCCATCTCCCAAAACGGTTTACTGAGAGGCGCACTGCACGCGCTCAGCACCAGGAGGGACATCATCGTCATCCTCGTCCATGGAGGCAGCTCCATGGGCACGGGCCTGCGAGTAATCGCTGCCGTCGATGTCTTCAAGCTCGAAGTCCTCAACCATGGCATCGGCTGCGGGCTTGGCCTGCTCCAAACGAGGAGGCAGAACCTGCTCGAGCAGCTCGAGGTTCTTGAGCTGGTCCTTCTCAGGGAACTTGACGTCGAACTGGATGTAGAGGTTGCCGAAATCGTGGTGGCGGTAGGAAGGCATACCCTGGCCCTTGATGACCTTGATAGCACCTACAGTCACTGTCAGTAAAGCGCTGGACCACATGCGAAGCGGGGATACTAACCAGGAGTAATAACCTCGCCAGGGGCGATGTTGACCGTCAACCAGCGCTCATCCAAGTGCTCAATGTTGATGGTGCCACCGGCGAGAGCGGTGAGCAGGTCAATCTCAGCCTGGTAGAAGAGGTCGTCGTCCTTGCGCTGGAAGCGGGGGTGGGGCTTCTGCTCGATCTCGAAGACAACATCACCGGGCATAACGCCGGGCATCTGGTCACCCTCACCGCGGAACTCGATCTTCTGGCCGTTCTTGACACCCTTGTCGACGTGGACGTGGAGGACCTTGCGCTCGACCACGGTCTTCTTGCCGTTACACTTCTTGCAGCGATCCTTATCGCGGATGATCTCGCCCTCGCCGTTACAGTCGGGGCAGACGGTCTGGAAGCGCTGGATCATGGGACCCATCTGGCGCATCATAGTCTTCATACCGCTACCGTTACAGCCCGTGCAGGACTTGACAGCACCCTCCTTACCACCGCGACCGTCACAGCCCGCGCAAATGACGGACTTCTGCAGCGCCAGCTTCGACACCTTACCGCGGTAGATGTCCTCCAGGTTGACCTTGTGAACGTGGTGGATGGTGCGGGCTTTCTTGGGGCCCTGGTCGCGCATGCCGCCGCCGAACATGCCTCCGAAACCACCGCCGCCGCCGCCGAAGAACTGGGCGAACAGATCCTCAGCGCCCATACCACCGCCGGCACCGCCATGCTCGAGACCCTCCTCACCGAGCTGGTCGTAGAGGGAACGCTTCTGGGGGTCGGACAGAACCTCGTAAGCGTGGGACAACTCCTTGAACTTCTCAGCAGCTTCGGGGTTGTTGGTGTTCTTGTCTGTCGGTGCAGGAACACTGATTAGCGCACCGAACGAGGTAACTGGCGCGTTGGTGACGGGAAGCACATACCAGGGTGATACTTCAAAGCACCCTTCTTGTAGGCAGTCTTTAGTTGGGCCTCAGTGGCCGTGGGGGCGACCTATCCGTCTCGCTGTTAATTCGCCAGTTCGAAACTCAAAACTCAAATTTGCAGAAAAACCTACCCCGAGGGTGTCGTAGTACTTGGTTTCCTTAACCATTTTGATCTAAATCTGGGAATTTGAGGTGACGGAAGAGTGGGGTATCGAGAGATGTCGAAATCAAAGAACTTTTCGGAGGAAAGTGAAAGGTGAGAGAGAGATTCAGTCGGCAAGTCTAGAGCTGAGGGTATGAAAAAAGCGACGAAGGGCGGAAACGAGGATCAAAAGCGCGGGGTTTTTGAGCAAGAAGGCGCGCACAGCGACGAGAAGTGAAAGAAGGGGGGGGTGGATGAGGGTGAGAGAAGAGAAGAGGAGAGGAGAGGAGAGGAAGTGGGATAAGAAAGTTGTTGAACAGAGAGAGAGAGAGAGAGAGAGAGAGAGAGAGAGAGAGAGAGAGAGAGACCAGACAACTCGTTCGGGATTATCAAAGCCAGGGAGGGAGCAACCACGAGCCTCAGGCGGCGAAGAAAAGAGGCGGAGTTTGGGTAGGTGGTAAATGGTAAATTACCGGTAACAGGTACCGATTTTGCCAAGCGTTGATACCGGAGATACGATGTGGCGAAAGTCCGGAAGTATAGAGAATATCGAAAATTATGCAAAATTACTTAGGATTAGGAAGGTGAAGAGGATGGATTGCAGTGAGAAAGAACTAGAAAGATAGACAACGTAACCAACTTGCAACCCTGCCAGACCAGACGCAACCAGGCTGCTTTTGAACCAATTGCGAGGTGTAAATTGTCTTATCCTCCGACTGAATGGTGATGTTCTCGTTGTTTCGACTGCCCCGTCATCCGCCGCTTTGCTGGCCCGAGCGCGCCTGAAAGAGTTTCCATGTCTTTCGGTCTTCTTCCATCACTTTCCATGCCTTTCCATCGCTTTCTATGATCGCAATCAGGCTGTCCCGGTTGGTAATCTTCATACTACATCTAACGTCAAGTTTACAGGTCTTTTCATGCGGAAATTACTCGACCTGTTTTACCAGATTGTAGTCCTATGTTGACAACGGTGCTCACAATCAAGAGCATTCTCATAACATGAAGTGTCCATAAGTTACTGTCTGTATTGCAGAACCAACACACCGCTGAGCCAGGAGCCAATCATATCATGGCTCGGTGTTGGCTGTCAGGCAGAAAAGTCTTAACTGTGGCGCTGCCCGCCACCTCAGGCTCACCACAACACAGCCTGGGCTATTCTAGATCAGGGAATATACCTGCCAGTTAGGGCTCATCCCGATGAAAAGTCCAAAGACTGACCTTGTCTTCTCCTTGGTTCAGCGGTCAAAATTCAGATGTTACATCCTATCACTCACTCGCTTGTCCATTACCACGTGAGCTTCCTGCGAGGCTATGTCTCAAAGCAACTTCCAAAACGCGATTGGAGAATTGGTATGCATTATACGCTATGCCAAAACCGAACATCTAGGTACCAAATGCAAAGACGAGATTCATGCACATGCACCCCGTGGCGCTTCCACATATGCTCATGTACAATTCTAGAACAGACACAAAAACAAAAGACAAAAAAAAGCCTTGACAGCGCAATGCCATCTCCCTCCATCTACTTCTTCCCCCACTTCTTCACGCGGAACACATAGTAAAGAGCAATGGCCGCCGCCACGTTGAATCCCCAATAACACCAGAAGATGCCATAGTTCCGCCATCGTTCATCCCAGTAGATCCACCGGAGCGCCAGATACTGATCGGCGGAGGACATGGAGCAATACTCGCAGCCTGCGGTGGCGTTGGAGTTGTACAGCTGGCCCCCGGTGGCGGAGACGTAGCGATCCAGATACTGGCCGCAGGTCTGGCCCGCGGGCGGGTCGAAGACACTCAGCTCCGCGGCGTTGCACTCCACGGAGCGGCCGTGGAGGATGGTGCTGCTCATGCCGCCGATGTAGTAGGTGAAAGGCGAGACGCGGTACATGAAGATCCAGAAGCCGGGGAGATCACCGGGGGGCTGCATGACGCCGTTAAAGATGAAGGAGAAACCGAACATCAGAGTGGCCAGCATGGCGGCGAGCGTGGGCTCGCCGATGGCGCAGACGACCAACTGGGCCATGCTGGACGCATAGATGAAGAACTGGACGATGAACAGCAGGGCAAGGCCACGTCGCTCGGCGTCCTGGCCGGTCCCTATCACCGTCCAGTAGTAGCAGGCCCAGGAGCAGATGCCCAAGACAATCTGCCAAGGGATCTCGACGAGCACCTGTGAGATGATGAACACCTTCCACGAGTAGACTCGCGAGGGTCGCTCGCGGACCTCGTAGAGAGCGCGCTGCCGGACGAACTTGGGCATGATCTGGTTGACCAGGGTGTTGAAAATTGTGCACAGCAGGAAGATGCTGAAGAGGGTGTTCTGGAACCCCTGCTGCGTGTTGTTGGACTTGAAGAAGGAGAAACCGATGAAAAGACCGGAGATGATCCCGAGCACGTACTTCGAAAACAGGTACTCGGGCTGGCGGTAGTACTGCTGGAAAACCCGCTGCAGGACGTAGTAGAGCTGGCTGGTCAGGGGCATCGCGAACTCCGCGTCACTATCATCACCGGGGTGCGTCTGGGGCTCCGGCTGTTGTTGGGCATCTTGGAGCCGGGTGACCTCGGCGTAGACCGCTTGGAACTCGGGGCTGTCGTTCCAGACCTGCACCCAATCGGGCCCCTTGGTGTTGTCCCCAGAGACAGTTTCGAGAATGTACTCCGCCGGGTTCTCCAGGTCGCCACAGGTGCGGCCGCCGTTGCGTTCGAAGTAGTCGAGCAGGGTCTTTGAGTTCGGGCCAATATCACCGAAGTAGACGGTTCGGCCTCCTTTGGCGAGGAAGAGCAGGCGATCAAATGTCTGGAAGAGGAGGGCGCTCGGTTGATGGATCGTAGCCAGCACTGCTTGTCCGTGGTCCGCCAGTCGTCGCAGGAGCGAACAGATGGTCCAGGAGCTCTGAGAGTCCAGACCGCTGGTGGGCTCATCCAGGAAAATCAATAGCGTCGGTTTGGCCGCTAACTCGACACCGATACTGAGTAATTTTCTTTGTTCCACGTTCAAGCCCTCGCCCAATGAGCCTACCACGGCCTCGGCAAAGTCTTGCATGCGCAGGATCTTGATGACTTCTTCCACGTACTCGAACTTCTCTTCCTTAGGCACAGACCGGGGTTGGCGAAGCATCGCGCTGAAACGGAGGGCTTCACGGACGGTGGTGGTTTCCAGGTGAAGATCCTGCTGCTGCACGTAGCCGGTTCTCCGGGGGAAATTGGCTGCCAGCGGTCGCCCGTTGACCACAACATCCCCGGTCACCACGCCGATAGATACTCTTTGAGCAAGAACATCCAAAAGGGTGGTTTTACCGGCGCCCGAAACACCCATCAGTGCCGTTAATGTGCCAGGCTTGACCCATCCGTTGACGTTGTCCAGGAGCCGTCTTGTACCCTCTTTGACGGGAATGTCGTAGTTGAGGGCTTTCCATGAGAGGATATCCGTTTGCTCAGGAAGATGAATGACTTCGTCTTCGTTGCTCTGTAATTCCGGCTTCGGGGGAGCTGCCATACCACCTTCCACTCCGTCCGAGGCGGCCAAAAACTGAGGGACGTGACCTGGGCGGAAGACCAGAGTCTCTGCCTTGGATGACTCGCCAGTGTTGATTTCCGAGAAGAACAAGCAGGTGCAGGTGAAGAAGATCATAAAGGCGAGGAGAATACCGAAATTTCTCCAAATGTGGGAGTAATAATACTCGTAGTTCTGTTCGATAAAGGCATCCCCGGAAACGTAGCGTTCGCCAGCTACGGCTCCCACAGCCGAGCAGATGAATGAAGACCCCGTAGCATAACTGGGAATTATCGATGCACAAGGAAAGTTCCGCCCATGGAACTCATTAGACACCAATGCCTCGAAGGCATAGAAGATCGGGTTGATCCAGCGAATCCAAGAAAGCCATGGATGCATGTAGGGTTGCGGTAGGGTGAAGCCGGTATAGACCACGATACAAAGAATCATCACACCTGCCATTGCCATAGCTTGCGTAACCGTCTTAGTCGCTGCAGCTAATGTCCGGAAGATTCCCGACATCGTCAGGATCGCCATGATCAGAAATAGGTAGTAGATGAAGAACTGTGACGGTTCCCGGCGCAAGTTGGTCATGAAGTAAAGGACGATACAAAAGACAGAGCAGCGCATCAATTTAATCGGTAAATCCATGATTATGCTGGCGAGGGATTCGGCAAACGGATGGACAAAAGCATAGCCGGCCTGCTTCGAGGCAATCGGCCTCTGGCTGTATAGTTGCATGATCTCATTCATCGTAACCAAAGCGTTCATGAGGACGGAGAAATACAAAACAGCGCCTTTCTGGAAGAAAGCGGTGGTTGTGTTGGGCGAGTTGTAGAAGATAGATCCAATAACCAGAGACAGGATAACTTGAACGATGACCGTGGACATTGCCGTGGGCAAATCATTGCGGAGTCGTTGGAATGCCCTGTGGAGACAGAGACGCACCTGCATCGGGACAGATAGAAGGTATGGACTTTGAGCTCTGGTATGACGCGCTTGCCGCTCTTCATGGTTTTGCTTGAACTCTCTAGCTTCGTCGGCGTTGACTGGGTGGTCGCGTTGATACTGCTCTATCTGAGCACAGAGCTCTTTGTATTCGGGGCTGCGCTTCCAAAAATCCGCAAATTCCCGAGGGGTGCGAGGAACCTTGTCGACCATGTCTGGACGTGCCTTGCGCTCCCCAGGGTTAGTGATGGACGTGAGGAAATCGCCGCTAACTTGACGTTCTGGCAACTCCCATCCCATCTCCTGGAAGAAGGCCACAGCGCGATCACTAGGGCCGTAGTAAATCTCGTAGCCTTCATAGAGAAGGACGACCTTATCGAACAGGTCGTACATCGACTGAGATGCTTGATAGGCGGCAACCGCATGGCACGACTGGCCAATATCGGCAGCAAGGCGTAAGGATTTGATGAGCTTCAGGGCCGACGCGGAATCCAAGCCGCGAGTGCTGTTGTCCCAAGCTCCGATCCGACTCCGAGAAAGGAACATTTCAGCGATACTGACTCGCTTGCGCTCGCCACCACTAACTCCTCGAATGAAGTTGTCCCCGACCTTGGTGTTGATGGTTTGGGTAAGGCCGAACACCGAAAGAACGACTTGGGTCAGCGTGTCGACATACTCTTCACGCGTGATACCTTCGATGCGTCGTTGAGGGGTACGCGCGTGAGCCGCAAATGAGAGGGTCTGGCCAACCGTCAGATGGGGGAAATGCTGGTCAACCTCCCCGTTGTAGGCGACTTCGCCACGATGATGCTTGATCATGTCATCGTATGCCAGTCCCTGGAACTGGATATTGCTTTGAGGTTCAAGAGTCAGCCCCCCGAGATGTCCACAAATAGTCTTCAGAAAGGTCGAACAGCCACTCCCTGGACGACCAAGTACCAGAAGCAGCTCACCACTCTGGAGTAGCCCGTCAAAGTTATGGAGGATCTGGCGTGGGGGAGGCGACCGTTGCCCCGAAAGAAGTCGGGAGATTCGACGGAAAGGAGTCGTCAGCTGCGTGAGAAGCGTTTCCTGGAGGCGTAGTGCCGAACCCGAACCGGAGATACACAAGTTGGAGAAGACGACACCCTGAGTTTGTGGTGTGATTCCTGCCTGACTATTTGCCCTCAGAACCATCGCTGCCCATCTTCGATGGTCAAACTCCGGATTCGTGGGATCCAACCGGGGGTCGTTCTTTTCATCGATAGTCGCAGTGTGCGAGATCGTCCGGCCATGTCGACTAGAAGCGATTCGTGTAAGATTTTGAAGCTCCTCCTGCTCATCTTCAGATGTTAATGATACGCTCGACTCCGACCGATGGTCACCGAGCACATCTCCGACTTTCTGCATGGCGCTGCCGGATATGATAATAGACTCGCTGGAACAATCAGTTGATGTTCCGGGGATAGGGCCTCTGAGCCTGGGTGTTTGTGGCCTATGTTCCCCTGGGTATGAGGCTGTACGAAAGAGAAATGACTGAATAGGGGCAAGCGAACCCAGAGGTGGATGAATGTATATCAGGGACAATTAGTTAAGTATAATTTACCCCTTCCACCCTCAAGCTGCGTTCATCAGTCTCATATTTAAAATGCTTCCAAACGAAGACGTCGGCAAAGCGCAGACCGCAGCCCGAGACTGAACCATTGGTCCTATTCATCATAGTTTTATGGTTATGCCTCGAACTCGGAAGGAGGTCAGGCCGGCCCCACGAGATGGAGACGGCTATTCTAGAATGCATTGGCCCAGGCGCCCCGAGTCGCCATGCACAACTAGAAGTATGAGTACAAGTTTTTAAGGCACCGCACCTGGGGAGCGGAGATAGTAGATCGGTCCCGAGCCCCGTGGCAGCAATCCCGTTGGTATGACCAAATTTTTGCACTCAGGAGCGGAGCCACTTCGCCTTGTTGGCACGCCGACATTCGCGGTTCAGAGGCCAGGGGTCGCTTAAAGTTTGTCTAACTCCGACTGTCACCCCCCTGCAAGTGCTCGAATCGAGGGCTGACTTTGGAGAATTTCCATGCTTTTTTGCCCTCGCCACATGCGTCAAATCCGGTCTGACGCGCCACAAGGCTCACAATTGAGGCCCAAGCAATGAATGAACCAATCCAGAGGGAAAACTTTGTTGCATTTCTAGCGCTGATTCATCGCGCTGAATTATTGGTACCGTGACATGATCTTCAGCACAGAAATTATGCAAGTCACTGGGGCAGTCGGCGAAACGGAATTCCTGGCGCCGTCATCGCGGCGCGCCCGCTGCCCGATGACCGATGGTGGGGTTCACGACTGTCATTTGAAGATGGCTCGAGTTAGTACCGTGGTACAGCGTTTCACATCTCAGGACAAACATCCTCATGTATGGAAAGATTCAAGGGGCCAGGGGAAGCTCGTCGGCTATTGCAGAAACACTGCGTTATCTCCGTCCAACGTGTGAAACGATGGGGAATGCCTATCATCAGGTGATCTCGAGGCAACTAGATAAACATATACCCTCACTGTGGGAAGGATTCATCAATAAGCCATTGATTCTGCGGCATGGTATGTAAAGTCGTTGGAGCCCGTCTAGGAAGTCAATGTCAGGCTGCCAGGCGAACCTTTGTAGGCAGGTGGGATTGCCAATTCATCCAAATTTCAAGGCAGCTAGCTGTCCTCCGATCAAGGCGAAGCTCCTCAATGACACTCAGGGGTCGAAATCATCGCCAGCAACAAAGTTTCATAGTCGCGTAAGTCCAAGTCTAGAATCACGGCCACAATTTCGGGCCATAGTCACCGAAGCCTGGAACACATACTCTATTCAAGTACGCTGCATAACAAGCCCGGGAGATCGTGGATTGGAAAGGAGGGAATCCCATTCGCGCTGCCGCCGCCGAGGAAGGGAAAAAGAGATTCAAACAGCGCAAACAGAGCTTCGTCCGCGGGTCCCCGAACGGGAAAGCGGTGAGGCCCACCATGCAGCCAGTAGCTAGAAAAAAAAACCACACCACAACTTGACTCGCTCTTTTCTTTTTCTTTTCTTCTTTCTTCTTCCTTAAGCGCCATCCTTACCAATGCTGCGTTTCTTTGCTACACACGACGAGATCCCCATCTCGTCTTCCCGGTTCTTGGCCGATTCTCACGAATCGGCCTCCCGGGAAACTTTTCCTTGCAAATGAGAAATTCGGAGGAATCTTCACCCAACCACCCGCTTCCCCCTCTTTCTAGAGGAAAGCCGGTACTGCCCGCAAGGGCCTGGTGTGATATGCACCTGCAACTGGCATCAGAAACATCGGGGGAGTGAAGGGACACCCCTTTTGCTCGTTTCCCCATGGGAGAGTCGTTGCGAAGATTGTGTGCCACTGGTGACACTTTAGTGCAATACGCAGCATGCTCTGGTTTCTTTCTTCCCCTCTTCCGGGGGGGGAAGGGACTGACCCGGGTATAATTCGATTCCGATTATTCTGGTAGGGATGGCGCTTCACCCCTCTTTTTTTCCCAGGTCAGTTTTTATCCCCGCGCTCCCACTTGTCTATCCGGCGTTGTTATGTCGCTTGGTGGGAGACTGGAAAGTACTCTTTGAAGCCCTGCTAATTTGTGGGGTTTGGGGCTTGTATGGTGCAAGTTCTGTGCAGGCCTTTTTTAGGTTGTCAGGCTGTTGGTGTTGGTGCTAATGGTTCCTGAGTGCGACTTATGGCAAGGAAGATAATGAAGGAACTTGGGACCAGGGGTAGTGTAGCATTAAAGAGCTTTTTGTATTAGAAATTCTCAATACATGATCGAATGTCTCGCGCAGCTTTACCAGCCTGTAAAAAATGTAGAGAGACCGGCGCATTGAAGGTCCAGTTACAGGAATACTCAATTTCCCTTATAAACCAATTGAATTTTGAACAATTGAAACGCTTGATATCTAACAGGATATTATAATCGAAGAAGTGAACCTTGGACCCCGTGCACACAACCAAGGGATATTTTCTGGTGGTGCGGTGTGTCAATGAAAACGAAATAGAAATGGAAATCGTGGCCTCCCCGTTGCTCCCTCTTTTATCATGATGGCATTCGTTGCTCTTCGCAATCATTAGTCTACTCCTCGTCACCAATCTGCGTACACAAGTTAGTTAGCGAGGCGCTTGAAATGAGCATCCAGCGTAGAGACAAACCTTAGGAGCAAGGTAAAATCTGAGATGGCCGCTTCCCAGACCATACTCGACAAGGAGGGGTACCTCCTGCGACAAGCACAAAGTCACCTTGTTGGACAGGTTGGTAGCCTTGCAGAAGTTGACCAGGTATTTGAGAGAGAAAGTGAGGGCGACGGGCTCACTGAGGGCAATGGAGACGCTCTGCTCAGGCTTGTCGACGTTGCTGTGTTGACGGACAGTGACAGAGCCGCTTCCAATGTCACCCTGGCAGGAGAACTTGACACCCTCCTTCGTGGCCTCGATAACGACTGTGAAGAGGTCAGCTCAATCCCGCAACTACTCGTTGTTCTCGATGATGTTTCCACATCGTGGTGCAAGGAAGCATACCGGACTCAGAAAGAGCCATCAGGTCTCTGCAGATGCGCTGGAACTCGGCTGCCGGCATCTCAACCGTAGCAGCGTACTCTGTCTCGGGAATGGCCAAGTGTTCTTGATCAATGTCCATCAACTTGATATCGTACTCACTCAGTCTGTCGGTTTCGGCACTCTCGAACATCAGGTTGACGGCATCGGGGGAGTCCTCGGCCTTGAGGGTAAGAATATCCTCGTTCTGAGCAGCCCGCAGGACCTTGGTCAGAGAAACCAGGTTGATGCCGAGGGCAATGTTACGGTCGCAGCGGTAGGGAGAAAATCCTTCGGCCTTGAGCAGCATGGAAACGAGGGCAACATGGGAGTTATCCATGGCCTGTAGGGAGATTCCGGAGTCATTGCAATCGAAGTTGCAGTCCTGCACGAGATCCTTGATCGCGTCGACGACCTGGACAAGCTGATCTTAGCGACGGGGCGGGGTCATTTGTGGGATTCAATGGTGAAGGTACGTACGCGCTTGAGAAGACTAGCTTGTTCGAGGCGAGCTTCCAACACTGTGAAGAGTTAAGATCGCAGTCAGGAGAGAGATTGAAGACTTGGTGAAGCATACTCTTGATGTGTAGTGGCGGTGTGGTAAAATGTAAGGACTAATTAAGATGAGCTTGATGGTAGGGATGTTCTGGACAAATGCAATTATATCAGTAATTGCGATAAGATGAGAATGCAGTGATCAAGAAGTTGGGAGGAGAGGCGTACAGAGAGAGAAGTCGAGAGTTCTGTTGAGTGTGTCTTAAGTTGAAGAGAAATTAGCTAAAGGAGCAGAAAGTGCAGCAAGGTCGCGTCCGCGGGTTTCTTATTCCTACTAGTGGGGGAGGCACGCGTTCGGGTCGCGTCATACCACAGGCTGATATGACCCGTTGCGGTTAGCCTAGAAGCCTGAGGCAGAAATCACTTTGGAACAGCACCAGCCCCGCCTCATATACTCAGTGCTTCATGAGAGATATGACTGCAAATGGCATCTGAATGGAGGAAAAGTGTGATTTGTTTGTGCTCACCAATTAGTACAATATAGACCACCTTTGCCCTGATTATGTTCGATTGATCGATGTGTGTATGTACACAAGGCAATTTCTTCTTGACAAATGAGATAAACTGGCCATTGCCCGTAGTAATAGTTGTAATCGCAAGACAGTACAGAGTAAGAATATGCAGGCGAGGAATAGTAAAGGATAGTACACAGTTGAAAAAAGAGTAATTGAGCCCTGCAACGCTTCGAGAAAAATAATAAATGTAGAGAGGGGGAAAAAAAAAAGAAAGCAAGAAAAAGAAAACGAATGCAACACCGCCCAAGCGCCTCTGACACCAGTCCACTCTATACATTTTTGGGTATCAATTGCATGATTTGCTGGCTAAGTTCGGATTCGAATCGAGACCGGAGCAAGACTCTGAAGAGAAAAATTATGTGCGAGGATCGAAGGAGGAAATACAACTGGGGTCTGATGGAGCAGTCGTAATAGATAGGTATGTGCTGATCGCCGATCAGATGCTCGTAACACGCTTCGCGTACATAGTGCGGGGTCTTTGCTTGATTACCATCTCAAGCTCCTTCAGCATGTTTGTATTTGCATCAGCACGATCGCGTAGAGCGGCTTGCCGTGCCCGGTCCTCTTTGACACGGGCGATGCGCTCTTCTCTGGTCATGGATGCCCTTTTATTGCGAGGCGGCAGAGCAATTGCTTCGAAAATCTCCTCTGCGTCATCCGCATTGTGGATGATGAATGAATCGGGCCTTTCTCCGTTCAAAGCCCTGAGTGCGTCTGCCGGGCTTCCTTCAACAGCCGTGGAGCCCCCAAGGCTAGGGGTAGGCGACAGAGGGATTTTGATACCACTCGTAGGCCGCGAGTAGTCTGTGTTGGGCTGTCTGTCCAGTACGCTTGCCAGGGCTGACTTGCCGGCCTCCCATTCTTGAAGCAGCCCCTTGATGTCTGCACCGATAGATTCATATTGAGGAACGAGGGTTGCCTCAAACTCGCTTGAGTCCGGCCGGTCAAGATTTGCGCTCGATGCCTCTCTGAGGATATGCATTTTGGCGTGAAGTGCCCGAATCCCTTGGGAAAGGGAGTTGATCCGACGATACTGTGCACGAAGGTTGTCCTTGTTAGGCGAGGCGGTTGGTAGGGGAGAAGGAGGAATAGCATCAGCTAGAGCGATAAAAAGATTAGCTTCAAGGCAAGCATTATACCACGGGCATACTGACTATCTTCTTCGTTCAAAATGCTGGTCATTTTGTGGGTATTTTCCCCGGTCACGCTGGCCAGGTCGCGCATCTGTTCGACGGCAGTGGTCCATCTCGCAATATCAGACCCACCGCCATCGGCCCCAAGGGCGAGAAGACAACAGAGAATGCTCTTTCTCACGACATAGAGTCTTCCGAATAGCGTCCGCAGCGCACGCAGAGAGTATTGGTCCTCGGTCGCTCGGTCCTGGTATAACCCTTGTGCCTCTACAAGCTCTTCTTCAGAAACGTCATAGATGTCGTAATATTTGGCCAGGTTGGCGTCATCGGTAAGAGGCTGTAAGGTCTGTTGTGCTTGGAGGTATCGACCTAGCATGGAGTGGAAGGATTCGGATACGGTGCGACGCAGTCTCAAGCATCGTCGTATTTGCGTCTGGTCTTCTAGTCTGCTGATCGGTGGTAGAGGTGTGCTTCTATGGAGGAGGTCAATCAAAGCCGGATATAGGAGCAAAAGGAGACAGTCACCTACATGCGGTAGCCTCTCGAGACCAGCTCGACTTCCTGTATAAACACGACTGATGCCGATGCAGCAGAGTCGAATCCCTGCGCATTGCCTATAAATGCCGCTGCCGCATCTACAGCTTGGTGCCGCAGATACTTCAACCATTGCCTCTTCGCGAAGGCAAAATAAAATACTCCGATGACAGGGACCAATACCAGCAGCACCCCAACCTTCCATGGATTGAGTCCGGACACGGGTCTTGAACGGCCCCATTGTATCAACCAAGCAACAGAAAAAGATGTCGACGCAGTGACAAGGGCCCCTTGTAAGCCAAAGGTCGCGGAAATCGAGGGAAGATCGGCAGCTCGTGCAGCAGAGAATACATCCGCGGCAGAAGTATAGGAAGGCGCACTGTGCTCGTTCAACAACTGAGACGCGACAATAACATAACCGAATTGCTCAAGGAATCGCTCGTTGTCGCTTCGTCCGACGCGCGAGTTCAAGGCCGACTGTAGGGGAGGGATTTGGGTTAGAGTGATTTCGGCGTAGAGAACCTCATGAATGAGCTATGGCGTCATACCGTGCAGGCATCATAGAGTTTACCCAGAGTTGCCCTCTGTCGCAAGATCTTCTGATCAAGTGGTTTGGGAAGTTTATTCCGAATGCGCTCCTGGAACTTTGAAGCCCCTCGTGGGGCGAAATCCGCCGCGGTGGAATCGGAGAAATCGTCGCTATGCTCGGTCTCCTGAACCGGCCAGTTTGCATCGTGCTCACCCTCCCCTGACGTGACAACGAATGAGACCCTGGAACTCCCACGAGATGATTTGTGGTCGAACTCACCTTGGAGATATTCAGCCAAAGGCGAGTTCTCATAGACAAGAGATTCCATGATCGGTAAGCATTCCGGAAACGCGAAGCGGGTGAGATGGAGCGAGGCGGCGGTTGAATCAGGAGGAAACGCAGGTTGGGTTGTCTCGAATACAGGTACAGTATATCTCCAGAAAAACCAGCGCGTGAGATAACAAGATTATCGCAAGCCCATCTCCGCGACAATCCAATGGGGCGCGTGGTAAAGTCGAAGGAGAGGGAGTCAGGCAAAAGAGTATTGAATAATGATCGGTGGAATCCGGTCGGGGGCGAGAGATGGGGGGGGAGAGTGGATGGGAGGAAAGGAACCGGGAAATGAGCGTAGACGGCACTAGCAGTTGAAAGTGGTGAAATCGAGGCGTGTAAGGGAGGCTGAGTGGATACTTTTTCAAGAGGAACAGGAATAGACCGGTGCACTTTTAATGACGGGCGAAGATATACATAGCACGGATTACCCCTGGCAGATGGAGACCGGGAAAGTGCACTGTGCCTGTGCAGAGGAGGACCAGAGAGGTACGGAGTACGGAGTTGCCAAAGAGGGGCCACGTTGGAGGATCAGACCATGTGTTGTGAGTGAGAGTGCTTGCTAGTGAGTGAGTAGTCTGGGGAAACTCGACCGCTGAGCTTCTCTTCCGCACGCAACTAAGGATTTAGGCGCCCCCCACCACCGATTGATGCTCTGCACGAGAGGTCGATCTGGCCGATTTTGGTTGGTAGTCTTTTCCTTTCTCTTTTCTTTTTGTCTTTCTCTCTCTTATCGAGATGAGGCTGTTGACCCTGCGCAGCATTTATCCTACCGGAATTGAATGCGATCGCAGCTTGTGAACTACTGAGTACAACCCCCTGACCGAGGCTCGGAGCTTTGTTATGCAAGTCATGAGTCCGGCGTTGGAACCTAGCTGCCATTATATTATTCCCTTCGACCTATTGGTACACTTGTTTCATATCGCTCAAATCGAGGTAGCTCACGGAAGCCGCCGGCTATAATTATGGCCCATCAACTAGCGATAGTAATGGTCCTATTCGAGTCGCCTAGCGTTGACAGAAAGTGGCCCATTCGCGAGTCCTACTCCCCTATTATAGCCAGGTTAACACGTATACGAAGTGCTCAACAATTTTCAGCATCCAACAAGACTGACAAGGTCGCCATCTTCGCCAGGAACATTGGCATCGATCACCATTTCTCTAGTTTCGAACCATAACATACTTTCAGGGGGTGTATTGTAGTGAGACACAGAGCACGAAAATGGTCATCTCGTTTTTTAGAAACCTCGGCAACCCAACTGTTCTTCCTAAAGGACACCAGACGTTGAGATTACAATCGTCATTGCCTTGCTCAACGCGCATGCATGCGAAGGTTCATAGGTGATAACCAGTCCTGGCTGGACCCGACTGGCACAGGGCTCGCCCTTTCCCCGGAATGATGCACATGCACCTTGACGTATCCTTGCATTCTTAACCTTAAACGCCCTCAAGGTATCTCACCCGTCGGGATCATAGCACCAAATTGCCTGGGAATCAGGCTAGGTTGAACTATCATTAGTTGCGCGACTGCTAGTAACCGTGTTGGTCTCCTCCATCCGCTTGCTTACGAGGCATTCGAGTAACGGACGCATAGTTATGTTGGTACAGTGTCGTCTTTGAGCGAGTCAGGTACCAGAGAATCGTTTGTACATGACTATTGAAGATAGGTGTGTACTATGAATATGGCTGCATGACACACTAAAGGACCGTTGAGTGTGAGACACTTTGATGCCTCAGGTGTCGAGTCGCGTTGCGCCGGCAACTCACCTGTCAACACCGCGTCTCCATACCTCACATCCAGACCCATCTCGTCCCAAACTTCATAGGATTAGCTTTATCATTTGCCTTCAAGCTAAAGTCCGCCATGCTATTCGAGGTGTGATTGTAGGGTTTCTACTAGCAAATACTTCCTCCACTCGACGCGTTACCCTCGACGCAAGGCTACGAACTTATATTTCCGCGATAAAGCATGTTGATCCGGCAAAATATCTGGAGCGATTCGAAAAAAGACTTCAGTCTGTCACTGCCATTGACACGTCTCAACTCAGAAACAACAAAGATCATACTTACTACCTTCGACTATCAAGATGTCAGGCTACATCTATGATGCCGCAACCCCCTGCCCCTCGCGACAAGGGACTTCAGGACTCAATCAAAGCCGCATGAGGGACTCGCTCGATGGTCTATGGGACACCAGCATCGCCAGTAGTGATTCCACCGAAAACATCGACTTTACGACCGAAATAAGACCATCAGTGCTGACGGGCGCCAAGCCCAGACGCAAAACTCGATCGAGTGCGTCCTTCCTGATTCACGACGAATTCGAGGTAGACTCCGCGCAGGCTGCGCCGGGATTGAGAAAGGCACCAACTACCACGACAGCCATCGCTCCGTCTCACAGCAGATCCCTGCTTGCCCAGCCGGCTCAGAGGTTTCGTCCTAAGGTTAGCTTTGTCGCTAGCCCACAGAGAAAATCACGGCCCTCAGGAGCCGCCACGTCAACGCATCACAGAGAACGGGGCCAGGAAGAGAACAATGAACTTTTATTGCATATAAATGGCGCGAGACAGAAGTCTCACCATGGGGATGCACTCAAAAAAGCTGTTCGACGCAATACGGTCTACATACCTCCCGATGATACCACAGTTGCGAGTGTGTTCATGGGTTTATTCAGTCCCCAGAGAACTGAAAATGTTGAAAATCTTCTTCGAGAGGACACACAGATCAACAGCTTGGAGGCACAGATTGCACGGAAACGACAAGCTAAACGATCCCTCAGCTCAACCGCGCAGCGGGCGCCGTTAAATCCCAGCACGAAAATTGCTCAGGGTGCTAATATCCATGTCGACGTGCCTGGCAAGAATGGTGGGAAGGAGAATATACCACCTGGATCATTCTTCATTGATAGTAAAAAAGATCACCAAACCTTGAAGGCCAATGTGCCCTGTGAACGCAACCACGCTGTTGCTTCGAATGGGATTCGAACTCTCGGGAACAAAGCTGCCTCAGAGCCGACGAACTCGGTGCTAGCTTCCAAGACAAGCAATCGGATTCTGGACAGAGATCAGCCCGAGACCAGAAAATACATATCTGGGACAGAGCCAATCAAGAGACATCCAATCAGCAGGCAACAGATAACGTCTTTCAACCACGAAGCGTTGTCAGCCAAAAGCGATGAGGCCCCCATATCAGCGCGGAAGACCATGATAGCGAAGTCAAGAACTCTACAGGTTCTGGAAGCGAAAGAGCTCGCAAGAAGTTCTTGTATCATCCCTGACAACATCACGAAGCCGGAATTGTACGAGGATGATTGGCTCGGGCATCAGGAGGTTCTATTGACCCAGCTTATGAACGAAGTGTTGGACACCAGTAATCCCAACGCCGGCTGTGTCGATGCTAGCAAAGTCAGAAATGAGCTGCTAACTCTATACCAAGGTGCCCCTTTTATGCAATTGCAAAAACGGCTGAAGGCATCATTACTCTATGGTGCTCTGAGCCTGCCAAAGGATGTGCTCAATGATGCCAGTAAAATATATCGAGATCTGGGCCTAAAACGGAAATTCCTTGACTTTTGGATCCAGACTTATGACCTGCAGACTCTCCGAGCAGCACTAGAAGTGATTACTGGGAGAACGATTCCAAATTCAAAGCTGGCGGCGGGCACCGGCGACGTTGGCGGAGAAAAGGCAATGAAACGGAAATTAGCAGGCTTCTTGGACGTTTTCCTTCTACAAAACCAGGATACGGATCGACATCCACAGGACTGTCGAGGAGAGAATGGAGACATCGCGGGACGTGCATACCGTCGAACCTTTCTCCGGAGCATCATGATCATTGTTCTCCTGGATCAAGCAAAGCAATGCTCTGCGGTGTCTCTGCCACGTCTTCTTTTCCAGCCTTCGTCCTTGTACAAGTCCTCCAATGCTGTCTTGCAGGCACTGGGCCAACTGCTATTACCATCGTGCGGCGACATCATCAAGGCATTGTATCATCTCGATTGCCAGTTGTTCTATGAGCAGCAATCCCTGGCGGAGTACGAATTTGGGATCAGCAATATTGCTGTGGACCTGCGTGATGGAGTGAGACTGGCACGACTTGTTGAGTTGTTGGTTCTAAAGTCAGTCTCAGTTGGAAATTCGGAAGACCATAACTGGCCACTGTCCGGCAAGCTTAAGTTTCCCTGCATGGGACGGGCAGTCAAGTTGTTTAATGTGCAGATCACCTTGGACGCAATGTCTTCAATGGACGATACAAGGAAGCTTGTCCACAGTCTGCGCGCGGAAGACATCGTGGACGGACATCGTGAGAAGACTATCGGGCTACTTTGGGGGCTCGTCAGCACTTGGGGTCTTGATAGACTTTTGGATGGTCATGCATTGAGGAGGGAGGTTCGTCGATTGAAGGCAACCACTTCCCAAATTGACAGTGAGAATCTTAGAGGCTTAATTTCAACCTCCTTGGGCATCTCGGGAGGAGAGAACGACATAATCAGATCCTTACTCAAACAATGGGCAATTACCCTAGCGGAGAACCACGGGCTGCACCTCGAGAACTTCAGCACGTGGTTTTGCGATGGGAAAATCTACGAGTCCGTTGTCAACGAGTACGAGGGTGATATGATTGGCGACGCCCAGTCCTTACCATCGACCCTGGAGTCTCGCCTTCAGGCCTTGGGGTGTAGTGCGCAGCTTGGTGAGTCGATAACTAGAGTAGCCTGATTGTTCTGCAGCGACTAACCAACCTTCAGTGAGACTAATATGTCCATCTGCTTCTGGTGCTCATATCCCCGATGCCAACTTCACGATTGGAGTCCTCGCCTTCCTCTGCTCTCGAATATTATCTGCCATCAAACGGGCATGAAAGGATTAGGTAGTAAATGCAATGCATCACAAAATGGTTGAAAGGCGGATCTCAGGAGCAGCATACAGCAAGCGAGGGAACCATTACTTTGCACATACTTTTCTGAACGATAGGACGAAAAAATTCAAGTCCTTAGGATAATGAGGAGTTTACCAGGAAGCAAGGGTTTATTTTTGTTGGGACTCGTTCCGCCCACCTTCACCGATACCAATATCAGCGTCAACATTTTTATATTGAATTAGTCACAATGCAATCAAGTAGTCCAACTTATAAGCTCGTGCATATGGGCCATTAAGTACACCATATGGCACCTTCTATCTGCCAGGCCCTGATATGTGAAAAGCGAAAGACATGGCGGAATCGTATCGATAGAAGAGATAGTATATGGTTGGAAGGCATGCACAGTACAGCACCCAAGGCTCATCTTCGTCACAATAAACAGACTCCAGTTAGGTCTTCCTGCCTTTTCTCCCCTCTCTCTTCCTAATCCCAAACGGTAGGACCATGCTACCCACAAAGGAGGCTTCTCTACCCCGTATCGTTGCCCTCATCCTACTGCCCAACTCCCGGACCCATAGCTTAGGTCAGACCTCGTACACCCAGCACCACAAATCACTCTGCTCTGCCCCGGGACCATACTACATACGAGCTATATTCCCAAGCCTGGTCGGCTCAACCGATCTTCGCGTTGCGCAAGCCTGAGTAAGGCCTACGCTGCTTGTGAATGCCAGGAGCCTGAAGCAGAGAACGCAATGTGGATGCCTACACCGTCAAACACCTGTGTTCGCTCCATGGGGACCAAACTGGAGCGATCTCGAAGCAATACCACCGAGGAACACAGCATAGGATCTTAGGACTCTCTCACATCGGTCAGCCAAGGGTCTTTCTGTAGGGCGTTGTTCGACTGATGATGCGATCCCAAGCATTCCAGCGTGGAGATTTGCATCACTGAGCGGGCAATTCCTACATACTACGAAGTTGGTGAGGAGATCTACTCTGCCATAAAGATATTCCATGATATCACAACCTCTTCGCAAGTCTTCGTAACCATTCTCGTTTGAAACACCAAAGTAACGAAACTTACGGTCGTAGGCCGTTACAGAACAGATAAAAATAGAGAGGGGAAAGAGGATAGGCGGCCAAGTGACTTGACTGACCCTAGCCCCGTCAGCCCTGTCACCTTTTTCATCATACTCATACTACTTGAGTAGTATTGCTAAAGGACTAGGATCATCGCCACGGCTAACGATACGTGGAGGCCTGATGGGGGATGACATCACAAGGTCACATCCTTCCGCCGTGTTGAATGTGATTTGGGTGACTGACTGACTTAATCATGATTAAGAAGATAGTTAGTAGGAGGAAGTATAGGGTGAGTAAGAGACTCCCAAACAGCTGATGATAAGCCGGTATAGCCGGAGATCACAGCCACTGACTGATGTGCAGGAAGTCAGGCTGCAAACGGTGGGTGCGTGGCAGGGCGATGACGTAGCCTTCTTGCTTGTTCGGCCCCGAAAATATCCGGACTGTTGTATCTTTCTCGGTATACATTCTCTTTTCTGACATCTTGTTGTTGTCGAGGTGATTTGATTTGTAAAGGCATACGATTCTGACATAATTTCAGCTGTATCATGATATAATCCACAATGGCAATCAATGCGAATCGATGCGAACAAACTTGAATAGCAGATCAAGTGACAAATGCGGGGAAAAGAAACACACAGAGAGAGAGAAACACCCGTGACATTCGAGAAGTTTGCCCAAAAGGGAAAGTAGGCAAAGTGGCCCGGGGAGATCCTCATGGAGAGTTCAAGTTCTCTCCCACTCTCTACGCGGTCGGAGCCTCTCTCGCTGTGCCTCTCTTTCGCTCTCTCCTTACAACCCGACATTAGCGGCCTGCACTCTACTCCTTTAGAACGATGGGCGGGCTTGAGTTAAGCTACCTAACCACCCTCCATCTGTGTACGAGTATGTACCTGTGCTGGATCAACCTTATTTGCACGAGCCATCATTGGACAAGATACAGATCGCCCGCCTCATGATCATTCCCCCCGTCGATCGGTCGATCGCTGATGCGGAGAGGAACAAGGTAGGTTGGCCTTTTGAATATCATCCAAGCCGGCATTCTGAACTTACAGTGCACTACCGTACACGGCCGACGGGCCGATCAGTCAAGTCAATTCATTCAATCACTCGGTTTTCGTTGCGGAAGATCCCAACTCCTTCATCTCCTCGTCTTTCTCCCTCCGTCTTCCCCTTCATTTGGGTCGCAATGGATGGCAGTGTTGGCGACGTGGTTCTTGGCGATTGATAGTCCCTGAGGCCATCAGACGCATAGCCTCATTATCTGGACTGCTAAAAGCAATTCTGCCTCTGCGCAGTATCCATCCGACGTGTTCAGGTTCAATCGTCCGCAGCGCCAAGAACCAGCTATGCATCGCTGAAGCAGATGATCGACGGCGATCCTCGTCCAAATCAGGAACTCCCGTTTCTCCTATCGTGGGCGATCTCGCAGCCAAACGGCTCTCTTCGTCCTCCCTCCAAATCCGTAACGTCTTGGCCAGACAGTGAAAAGCATTTGGAATGGGTGGGATCTTGGCATCACTTGGCCGCGCGACCAACTCAATTCGAACCGTCCAGCGACAAATTGCGCCGAGTAAGGCAAGGCAAGGAGGGCACTGCAGAAGGAATGTGATCGAGAGCGGAGTACGGGATAAGTCGGTAGCCGCGGGAGGGAGAGAGAGGTGTTGCTATGAGGGAGCGGGTTGCATCCTCAACCGGCCAGGCTTTCTTTTTTGTTTGTGGAAGCCCTCTCCTTCCCTTCCCTCTCTTCCCGCGGCGGTCTTATGGCTGTGTTCTCTCTTGGCAGAGGTGAGCTGCTCCGGTCGTCACACCAGAGGGGGGGGGCGAAGTCATCGGACGTTGCCAAGCAATGTTGTGGAATGTTGCCGTGGCCGGTCAGAAGAGAGAGGTTGAGTAAGGGGCAGTTGGACGGGGGGGGGGGGGGGGGGAGAAAGAGGTACAGTCTTTGC
The DNA here is from genome assembly GCF_003184785.1 of Aspergillus japonicus CBS 114.51. Classification (NCBI taxonomy): domain Eukaryota; kingdom Fungi; phylum Ascomycota; class Eurotiomycetes; order Eurotiales; family Aspergillaceae; genus Aspergillus; species Aspergillus japonicus. The sequence goes on from NW_020291691.1 coordinate 194,643, forward strand.
TTTTCAACTCAAGAGCAACCGCCGCCAACTGATCGCTGCATGGAAGGAGACTCAATGTTTCCCCCCTTGGCGCTCTTGGCGGAGGGGTCTTGGCTTTCTCAGTCGGGAATTCACTGAGAGGTGCGGGTGATTTTCTTGACCCCTTGTGTGTCTCCAAATGGGGGAGGACGGACGATCACAAGACCCGTACTATGCTAGCTATGTATGGACTGCGGAATCCCTCCCTGGGGAGAATGTCATCACCCTCTCCCTCCCCTTTGTGGCATTGGCATTGACACATTCCAGATGGTTACCTACTATGGTAGGATTCCGGACGTGCAGTTGGACCCAGCAGGTCGGTCACCCAGGCTTAGACTTTCTAGACCTCTCTCCTGCCACGACCTTCCCTACGGTTGACGCCGAGTTCTGGACCCTCAGGCAAGGGTGAGGTGCCCCCATGTGCGACTTGGGTTCTTGACCATCACTGCAGCAGCGGCATCTGGCCCAGCAGCCCAAGCAACGATCTTATATTCCGTGTATCCAACTTACTGTACATGGTATGGTATTGTGGTTACGGCGAACGAGGGCCAGGCCGAGCTTTCGCCGAAAGTACAGTACCTCCAAGGTGCAGGTAGCATGGGCGGAATTCTGAATCCTTCCATGAAAAGAATCGAACATGCCACCCATCTGATGAACTCGGAGAGACAGGTGCGGGTTGCAGCTGTCATGACGGCAACCTCGCATACATCCGGTCTGAGTGCTATGAAGCTAGACTTTAAGGGGGAGGGGAAGAAGCAAGAACGAGGGTGTTCATTGATTGACTCGACGATTAGCTCAAGGGTAAGAAAACGCTCGGTCCATCTCCCATCATCCGCGGAGGAAGAGAAAGAGGGGAAGGGGATTAAGGACCGGGGGATTGCTGGAGGGTGCTCAGAGGGCAATATGCGCCGGGTCGGCCGACCCTAAAGCGGTTATACGGATCCAAAGGCTGACCATCAGACACGCAGTGATTGCCGTGCCGGACGGCGTGTCTTGGGATTTACTCGATTTGGGGCGACATGCATCAGGAGGCAGAAGGACCGGCGCAAATCCGCGAACGAAGTTCTTCCGTTGCCGGTGGAGCGAGAGGGAGAAGGCGACTGAGCGAACGAGCCAGACGAGAGAAACGAGGAGGCGAGAATAGGGTATAGTAAGCCATTGTTAATGTCTTCCCTCCACCCCCTCTCTTCCTCGTCCCCAACGAACCCCTCCGGAGTACATGAAACGACTGGGTGCCTTTTGTGCAGTGCACACGGGGCTCAGTCTTACTAAGGTAATTAAATCCCTCATACAATTTTGCCATTAGGGCCGACGTCGGCCGTTCAGCGTTCAGCGCTCAGCAGGACTTCGTTGCCTTCTGGTCACCAGGACCAATAAGATATGATATATACCCCCCCCGTTCGTATGTATGAGATGCTGTAGTGTATGCCACTATGCCTACTTGCTCTCTAGGGTGGAGGGTGGTCGCTGCTCGATACTCGACAAGAGCCCTGTCAAGTGCGAAGTTATGCTATTCTTATCCCATTGAGAGAGGATCCGGGGATCGGGTCTGAATATGTATAAGGAGTGGAATATACAGGGGCAACCATCCCTCCACACTTTGTACTGGTGTGTACAAAGTTGAAATGGATGTCAAAGCTACAGGGGTAGATAAGAAGTACCGTTCTGATTCCGCAGGACTCCACCCTCCTCTTCATTTTCGCGACCAACCACTTGGACAATCGCATTCAAATTCAGCTTGTTCTTTTGTGTGTTTCATTCATGCCCGCTTGCTTGCTTTGTTTGTGTTTGCAAACACTGTGGTACTGTATGTTGTCACTTGATTCAATAGGAGTGTCGAGTCGGGGAATCCACTTTGCACACGCACGACGTGTTGTTTATTTTCCGTTGCTCCACTACTCCGTACTATACTATGGAGTGCAATGGTCCGATACACTTGAACCCCCCCCTTCTCCTCCCCACCCCACGTCTTGGTCTTGAATCCTTCTCCGTCTCCCCTCTCGAGGTGATGTCTTATTATAGGTGTGCAGTGACTGCCACCGTGGACGGTCCTCTTTACTCAGAGCCCATGATTTCCTCTTCCGGGTAGCCGGTGACTGACTGACTGACTGACTGAGGTGGACAATCGAGTTGATGCTGCCGGCCGCCCGACGTACTCCGGCCTTATTTACGTGGGTATTCGCTTCACTTGCGGATATAGCACTGTAGTGTTGTAGTAAGGACCGTAGACTCTAACTAATTGTTGATGCTTCAAGCTCAGCAACCAGCCCATATTCACCTGATATCTTCAACCAAGAAATATATCTCACATACGAGTATAAAGTACTGGACTTACCGGGTAATGATCACCAAAACCAACCGACAACCCTCCAATCCTCCAACCCTCCGCACTCCCCAAACCCCAGGATTCGAAGACGATGGGATTGTTCCCGGACGGACCCCAAACGCCTCGGCCTTGTTCTATAGGCTACTGCGGTACTAACTTACATCTTTAGGCTGGAGTTGGTGTTGTGTTTTTAACCCCCCCGAACCCGTGCCCGGTAAGCCACCATGCACCTCCTAGTGTTTCCATTCCTTTCCCCCCGGTTTTTGATGAATGTTGGTGTTGTGTCCCCCGGTCAGCTACGGATTACTGTAGGTAGTGTTCCCGGACGAGCGAGCTTCTTTAGCTTAGCTTGGAGCGTGTTCTGGGTAGAGTGAGTCTGTTTGTTAGACTGTATGTATGTACTCTACAGACCCTGGTTTGCACACTGCTGTAGGCTGTAGTAGGATGAGGGGATTGAACACTCCGGACGGGTCTAGATTTGTGGAGATGTGGTCGCGGTGATGGCAATCGCTTGCTCTTACTTACATTGAGTACGGGGTACTGTGCAATAGCGACGGTACTTACTCTTTGTTTACTTTTACTTGCTGAAGTCATAGCATGGGGGGTGGGTGTAGCAGATGCCTGAGTGTAACTCGGATGAAACTGGTCCTCCGCCCCTCCACCTCCAGCAGCTCACATCCCTCCAGGATCAGGTTTACCTTACGCTCTCCCACCTCTTTTTCTTTGTGTTCATTGGATCCAGGTTGTAGGAACGGTGCAGAAAGAGGATCGATTAACTTGATGAGGTAACGCAGACGAGCCATCCGGTTTGTGTTTTGCTGTTTCGTTGTCGGTGTGCGTGTTGTCTTTGTTGTGTGTGGATTGGAGGGCAAGTGACCGATCGCTCTTCATGTTGTCTGTGACCTATTGAGGATGGAGAGGGGATACTGTCAGTGAGAAAAAGGCTCACCGAGGGGGCGGGAGGTCGCGCAATGCTCCTCTTGCTAAGCTCAGCTCAGCGCAGCGCAGCTCCGCTCAGCTACTCAGCTACTCTTCTCAAGTGATCATAACTGGATACTTTCCCGGGATATCATCGGAGGATTGAGGCACAGAGGAGAAGGAGGGCGGTGATGGGACCTGATTGCTGGGATGAGATGATGGCTTTTGCGTTCGGCGATCTGATAGCCATGATCATGTGTGGGTGGAGCTTTAGCTATTGACCAGATGGGAAAGAAATAGAGATATTCAGGTTAATGATTTTCTGAGAGGGAATTTCTCGAGGAGAGCTTGAGTCATTGGTTGCGTGACTTTTGTGCCCAGGGCCATGGTGGTGGTGGTGGTGGTGGTGGTGGTGGTGGTCGTGACAAGGTGGGGATAATCCCTGAATCGTGGGAAGCTTGTCCAAGAACTCTCGGTCTGTGAGTTTACTTAGTTGTACTGGAATCCATGGAAATCCAATATGGCATACATGTGAGTGTACAGTACAATGGCTACCCTAAAAGTGGAGGACAACTACAGAGTATAATCACAAGAAGAAATAAACAGCATCAAAGTTTGATCTCCGCTTTTTTTTTGATCGGGGCAATCCAAATAGGACTGTCATGTCATGTCAGATTAATGATCATGAGAGTCAAAGTCAAGTAGGGTTCAGGTTCTTACCGAAGCACACTTGATGGCTTGCTTGCTTTGCCTTGCTCCCAACCCCCCTCTGGGTATAGAGTAAGGTTGCCAGGCTGAAGAGGAGGTCAGGTTCGCTGTCGTCTCCGGGCACTCAATTCGTGCTTACCTTACCTGAACTTACCTAACTTACCTAACTTACCGTGTCCGTCCCCGCCTGCCTTTCCTTTTCCTCCTCTCGCTCGTCGCTTGTTGGCGTAGTTTCACTGACCGCTTCTCTGACTGCTAGTCAGTCAACCCATCAGTCATGTCACTGCTTTCCAATTTGCCCTTTGCCCATCGCCCATCGGGCATACTACAATACTCATAGCCACTGACTGGCAGATGGAGAACAATGGATCTCATTCAATTGCCCATTCGGTCATTCAGCCCCTCCTCCGACACGAACCACTCCCCCCGGAAATCCGGCATCTTCAGCCCAGCTACTACTGCGTAACAAGTTTTTGATCTCTCGGGATTGGAGTTGGATGATTCGGCGACCCCTTAGTTCGTTGTCGCTTGACCCTACCTTAGGTTCCCATAATTGCTTTTTTTTTTTTTCTATCTGGGACACAGGCACCCAGAGCTTGGCGTACGCACTGCGGAATGTGTGGTTTTTCGTATAGTGTCTGTATGGATGCATGAGTTGTATGTAAATTACTGGAAGTGGGAATCCTGGAATCTGTGATGCTGTCAGTTTCTCGGCGCTGGTTCCCTGCCCCCTTTCCCTTTTGTTTTCAGGGCGATCCTGGTGTTTGATGATCGTCTCTTGGATTTCTTGTCATGAATGCCTAAATCTATATTTGTCGATGGTGCTGGGATCTGGGGAGTTGAATGTTCTTCTTGGCTTTTTGTTCGGGGTGGTTACTGGGGCAGATGATTGTTGGAAAGGTTGTGGCTTAGCTTTTGAGAATGTTGTTGTCTGATTTTCGGGATGGGATGAAGTATAAGCTCTGTCTAGTACAGTGCTCTGGTGGAGCGTCGGGAGGTAAACAATGACAGAGTTGCCATTCATCTGCACCTTCAAGATTATCACGTTCGACTTTTCCGTTTTGGTTTGCGTCGGTTTCATTGATGTATGCGTAAAGTCTAAAACAAAGATCGAAGACATCGTCGATCGATTTGTCGCATGTGGTCAGCCTCAGGGCTGTCTGTTTCAGATACTTACACAGTAGCTCGACGTTCATTTGTCCATAGTTGCTCAGATCTACGGATGCACTGTCTACGATGCACCGCCATCTACCTAACCCCCGTAGTAGCTTACTGTGCTGACGATTATAAGATCATACTGCATGCTTATCCTTCAAAAGCACTTAAAGTGTGTGACTCGGTTTAAATAGAACCGAAACACTCCCCAAAAGACAATCTCAAAATGTAGGACAGCCAAGAGCCAGCAAGACCACTATAGTTCCCGCCCAGACTTGCTCTATTGATTCAGAATACTAAGCTGTGACTTCTCCCCTTTTCGCTTCTCTGGATTCGGGGAGTCTAGTTCTCATTCAAAATCACCACGAAAACTTAACTTAGGTCACGCCGTAGCCCGTGAGGAAGGTTACGGACCACCACCTGCATCTCATCCCCATCCCATCAATTTCGACCGATCTAGTCCCTTGCGATCTCCGCCGGTACGGCTGCTAGATCTGATGCGAAGCGATTGTTCGATGAGTCTCAGCCATAGTCTGTCAGGGTTGGTTGGGTTTGGGGGCTGATGGGCTAGATCCTCGATCATGGGGTTCATCACTTTCCAGAGATTCTCTATACGGCCATTACATTTCTGGGCATCCCTACTCCGTTACTCGATAGCGTCATGAACCGTCATGTCCGTGAGTTTCGGGAGGAAGGGCTGGAATTCTTCCCATGGTTGGGGACGGAGTAAGGTGGTAGCCGTTGCAGAAATGGAGGATCACCATCTTGGATATCCATCATACTCCGGGGTAGAAGAAGAAGAAGAAGAAGTAAGCTTGAAAGTCTCCCTTCCCCACGTCGTCATCGCAGGGGGTTAGGGGGTGTGCAGAAGGTAGACAGTCTCAACGAGTCTGGATGGCCGATGACCGGAGGAGGAGGAGGAAATCGATCGGGTCCAGACGTTCTACTCTTACTCTTTTCTTCCCGATTGTGATATAATGATGAGCAACTTCGAAACTTCACTTTCCAATTTCCACTGTCGTGGTACGATGTTGTTTTTTTTAGTGTCTGATCGGCACATTATCTGGTCTCTCTTTCTGAGTACTACTCAGTACTGACTATCTAACCGACACGACTGGCCAAAGCACTAAGGTCAAATCCGCTCTAGTCTCTTCGTCAATCAGGGGCACACACACACTTTTTGCGTAGCTCAACTCCCAGCGATGGGAACCCGGGAAAGGCTTTACGTCAGAGCCGCCAAGATCGTGGCTTTTCCGGATCAGGAACAAGCTGGCCATTGGAACCAGCTCTATTGCTCAAGTGTGTCTCGGCAAAGGCAATAGTCGAGAGAATACCAAGCATTCATTATTGGAATTGTTAGAGGCCAAGTGAGAGGACTTGCAGCATTACTATGCTTGATTCAGGGGGATTGATGCAGAAACAAAAAAAAAAAAAAAAAAAAAAAAAAAGAGAGATTCGAGGTTCAGGGGAACAATAAGTGAGGCGCGTGAAAGTCATGTCATTGCTTAGTTACAATACAATGGGAGAGGATGAGAAAGACAGGGAAAGGAACCCCCCATCAGACGTCCTAACTACGTACGTCGTAGCGACAACCGACTTGAGAACAACCATGCCAGATTCTTCCTAGGCAGATTTGCTCCATTATTCTGTCATGCGGAGTAGTTAGCTAGCAAGCTACTCAACCAGTTCGATTCGCAGTGCAACAAAGGCACCCCAACAGGCGCATCTCAGGTGAAGACAAGGAGAAGTCCTAATTTCGTTCATGAATAAGAATGAGTAAACCTTACAACCAAAATAACCACAATCAATCGGACATAAACTAAACTAACTCGACTGGTCCTAGAACCCCCCCAAACCATCGCCAAAGGCTTAGAGCGAAGCATCGCTGAAACGGCTTCGGCGCGACCCCGACGACGGATGTCCACGACGGTCGGTGGGTTGGTGGTTCTTACCTAATTGGGGTTCCGCCCTCGTCTGTTCGGCTTCGCCTTGCCGTGCACGGCTGGGAGCGCCTGTCCGTAATTACCCTGACAATACACCTTGCAGTTTCAATACACGGCCCGTCATGATTACTGACGAGTTCGGTCGGTCCGTCCATCCACTCGGTCGGTAGGGCAACTTTTCGCCCACACGATGAGGAAGAGAAAGAGAGGTTACGAGGACAGACAGACAGACAGACGGCAACTGCCAGTTGCAGCTCGTGCCGCTCAGATGCTGCTACTGCTGCTGCTGGCTGCTGCCCTGCCCTGCTCCGGAGTGTCCTCGTGGGGGGACTTCGATCATCCTCTCACAGTTCATCGTCCTCCATCTCTTCTCTCCTTACCACATACTAATGTACAGACTACAGTACACAGCTGGGGAACCAGTTCTTCCATATCTTCCCTGTCTGGAATGTTGTTGTACTTTCCATTCGAGATTCGTACGACATTCCGATCAGATAAATTATTTCCCCGTCGTACATGTTCTAGAAAGAACCAATCAATCCCTTGCCTTTTTTGTGAATTGTGTTCCTCTTTATTTTCCTTTTCCTGTTGTGGTGTGTTCAACAAAGTATTATCATCAGGCTCGTACAGGATCGAGGGTTGAGCGAAAGATCCAAGCGAGTCGCGGACGAATAAGTCAGCTATACCCAGCGAGGGAATTTCTGGCTGACCGGGTCAGTAAGATCGAGTATAGCCTGGCTTGGTCGCGAGCCAACCTTCAAAATGCCTCATAGTGATCGTGGGGGGGCGGCTGCTGTCTCTGATACTAGCCTTGTCTTGTAGGATGAAACCGGGTGGTAACAAGAACTGGTGACGCCCCCCCGGCCCCGAAAGGCAGGTCAAAGGATTGAACACCACGAACAATAAGGGTTCTTTCAATGGGGGGGGTTTTTTTTTTTGTTTTTGAATTTAGAATCTTTAACCGGATGATTGGGTTCTCAATTGCAAGAAGGAAGGATCTTTTACCTGTGCAAAGTTTTTCTTTCTGGTCGTGTTTTTTTTCTGATCTTTAGTTTTGGCCACCCAGTATTCCGGGATTACCTAGTCCAGCCGAACAAAGACTGCGGCGCGGCACTGCTGCTTCATCGTGGTATCGATATGTATTGGTCATGAACCCATCAGCGTCACGTAGCCGCAGGAACCAAAGCATTGCATTGGGTTGAGGAAGCAAAAGGGCTGCAAAGCACCAGAGTGGAGCCAGGCTTGGCGGGGTTGGTTGGACCGAGCGTCTCTTTAGGCCCTCTTAGGCCCTCTGCGCAACGAAGCAAAAGAAGCCCCAGAGAAGATCAGAAAACATTATCCCCCTGCGGATTGGTTGGTGGTTGGTGGTGGTCTCTCTGTGTGTGTGGGCGTGTGTGGGCGTGTGTGCTGCCCGCCTGGCTTGCTCTCTGGTTTCCTGCCCTCGATCGGTTTGCCCTGCCGTGGGAGAAAGTGTGGCGACGAGAGACAGCTAAACCCGGTTCAGTTGCTGCTGGCGCAGGTGCAGTAGGAGGTGCAGGTGTTGTTGTTCCCACCCCGATGGAAAGGGAAAAGAACCAAACCTGGCGCCGCTCTCCCGCACCGCACACACCTCTCCCCCCCCCCCCCCCCCCCCCCCCCCCCCCCCCCCCCCCCCCCCCAACTGAAAGGGCTTTTTACCCTGCAAATCGTCATTCACCCACAATACCTACTCTCTTCCCCCCCATTTTAACCGCTTCCCCCCTCATCAAGTACTACCAAGATTATTTTACCAACACCAGGTACTGTACTGACACTGTTTAATTACATACGATACCAACACCCTCCCTTCTATCTTCTCTCCTCCACCTCCCCCCCCAACCCTGAAAAGAATTTTCTTTCCCGATTTAATTTTCTTTTTTCTTTAATACTCCATTTTAATTTGATTTTAATCCTAGCATTTTATTTTAATTTTTATTTTTGCCTTTTCCACCTTTCCCCCCTCCCTTAATCACTTTTATTTTCCGATCATCTCTACATTCCTTCTTCCCTCATCTCAATCCCACCTAACACTGCCAACACATTGCACCTGCGAAACTCTTTCGACGCGTCTTCTTCTTCTGGCGCTCTCTGAGCTGCCAATCTCTGAAGAAGGCGTAAGTCCATCTCTTGGCCGCATACCTGAACGCTCTTGTCCTCCTTTAACCTTTTACTCTTTACGCTCCACCTACCGCACCATGTGTTCTATATCATGACAATCCTCGTCCTGCTAAGGACAACCTAAAGCACCGCCCTCTGGGTCGATCAGTACTTCTATTGATCGATAGCGAGAGAGCATCTTCCTTCTTGACCCTGAATTGAAGCAATTATCTTTTATTATCCTTCTCCTGGAGACTCAATATCCCATTGACTCGCCCTCCGTCTAACTACGTACTACTTACCGCCACTATCCCGCCGAGTCACCTCACCTATACTACCAACCTCCCTCACCTTCGAGCCACCTTAATCTCCCTCTCACGCCATTTCCGACCTACCTCCTGTCTTACCTTATTAATATCCTAATTCTTCAAGGAATGGCACAGTTGCGTGGTGGTGAACGGCCATTTGCCTCAATACACAACCTACTGAAGATGCTACTCTCACCCCACCAGTCCAGCAAGTCGGCCCCGCAAGATACCGACATGGTTGAGGATATGGATGAACCTCCTGATCACCGCTTTCTGAATACTTCGATGAACAACATGGATGAGGGTGTCGTCTACGTCAAGTCCCCCACCGCTATGTCTGATCGCAAAGAATCACTCCTCACCCGGGCCCTGAAGAACAGCCCCCCTCTCAGCCCCACCGACCACGCTTCGTCCTCGCACGAACACAGTTTCTACCGCTCCTACACCTACACGAACATCAGCGGCATCTCCACCGCAGAGCTGACCAGCGATGGTGGCCTTACCAGCCCGTCCTTGTCCAACACGCCGAGCCCGCCACTGCCTTCCCACCTGACCGGCAAGCCCTCGTCAATGGGTGACAAGCGGAAGGCGGAAGCCGTGGAGGGTGGTGAGCACGCCGTGGAGGCTAACCTAGGTCGCAAGAGGTGCATCAGCTTCGCCTGCGGTCGCAAGGCCGAAGAACCAAAGCCCGAGACCCCTATCGCGCAGCGTTCGACAGTCAAGGCCACCGAGTCTAGCCCTACACCTACGGAACCCAAGCGCAAGACCGTCCTTACGTTTGTCTGCCCGGCACGGGACCCTGAGATGAAGAGGGAACGGTCTCCTACCCGCCCGAATGCCTTCCGGTGCCGCCCTCGCGGATCACCTGCGCCTCTTGCACGCAAGGCTTCCCCGAAAAAAGAGACCCCTCCCGCGGAAGCCACACCTGAGAAGCCCGCATCCGAGCGTCGAGGTGTTCCCACCAAGGGCTTGGGCAAGTTCGAGGAGTCCGAAGCCACTCGCTTCCACGAGTTTGCTAGCTCCATGGATGAGGACGACGAATGGGTGACCAAGTCTGGGGAGTACGAACAGAAGATTACGCTGAATGACTGCATGAAAAAGGAACTCGCCATCCGCAAACTCGGGGAGGAAGCCGAGGAAGAGGCCCTCGATGAGGAAGCCGAGGAGGACGCCGAAGATTCCGAGGATGACTCAACAGTTCACGACTTCTCTTCGGATGACGATGGCAATGAGTCAGACAACGAGGCTGGCTTCGCCGACTCGGATGACGAAAGCGACAATGGTTCCGACTATGAGTGGTGGGCTCCGACTAGTACGACGGCTGCCACCAGCCCTCAGGCCCCGGATTTCACTCGGTTCACTTTCAGCCGTCGCAACTCGAACACCTCGCTTGAGTCCGCCAACGATAGCCAACAGCCACAGAAATGGTCCCCCGCCTTTTCCGGAAAGACCGCTGGCCGTGTGCCGATGAGGATCCCTAAGCTGCGCCCTGGCACCCCCAACCTCCCTGATAGTACGGACTTCGTCTGCGGTACATTTGACGAGGATCGTCCTCTGGAGGCCGCCTACAAGTCTTGCATTGAGCAGCGTCGCCTGTCCAAGCAAATCATCATCCCCCAGGACATCGACCCCAGTTTCCCTACCTCAGATCCCGAAGACGAAGACAACGAAGACATGGACGAAGAGGATGTTGCCGAGTCTGTTCCAGAAGACGGACCTCGAGGACGGACTGGTCGGGACAGCAGCCGCAAAGCTTCTCCCCGCCAGTCCCCCAAGCGCATGGTTTCTCCCCCTCCTCCCAAGCGCATGGTCTCCCCACCTCCGCGTCGTCATGGTCGTGCATCTCCCCGCCGTCTTCGGTCGCCTCCACCCTTGAAGCTGCGGGCCTCAACCCGGGATCTGGAGACAGTCGATGAGGTTCCTGCCCAGGGACTGAACATCAGCGAGCTGGTGCAGCGTCCTTCCATGTCTCGCACCAAGTCCCTCCCTCGCACCCCTAACCCATTCTTTACCAGCCTGGACAAGTCTCACCGGTGGTCTGGCATTGTTCCAGTGCAGGAGTCGCCAGAGCGCGAATCATCACGCACCCGTGAAGTGCATATGAGAGGCCCCATCGACATCGTCGAGGGTCTGGAGAAGAAGCGTCAGAAACGGAAGGAGAAGTTCTGGCGCACCCATTGCCGCAAAGCTGCCAAAGAGCAGATGGAACGGCGACCGACCCCCGGCAAAGGTGCTGAACGGATGAAGGAGCTTGGCCTCGAAGTTGCTGAGAGGTGCAGAGCTTATGGCGTCGGAGAAAGCGCCCAGCTCGTCCTATCCGTTTAGACCGACATGTTGCCTTCGAATGAGGGGAGTCGAGTCCTTCTTGTACATACTTTGATTATTATTTTCCCCCTTCAGTCGCCCGCTCGAGCTTACGATTTCCCGTGTGGATCGACTGGGGTGTACAGAAATGAACCAAGCGTCATTCGCTTTGCCTTTAAGCTTGCCTTCGCTGTCCTTATTTATCCTGTTAACGTGTCCCACGGTATTCTATTGGTCCGAAATGTTCCTTTATCTGCATATGTGCTGGGCGGTCGCATTTTCCTGTGTGTGTCTGGCTCTTCTACTTTTGCGGTTCTTTCTTTCTTTGATCTTGTCATGATCATCCATTTTATTTCTCTCTTATTGCGGTCGGTGTTTTGCTCGATACCAGGTTGGATTTGCATGGCGGCGGTTTTCTTTGAGATTATACCCCTGCTTGATTTTCTCTTTGTCGGTTTCCTATTATTGTATTCAAGCCCAAAGGCAACGGGGAGCGATCCGACTTTTTTTTTCTTCAAGGTCAAATGCCAAATATATACATGATTTACTCAAGATGAGTTGGCCAGCGAAACACGTAGTCGCATCCACAGTCGATGGGATGGATGCAGCAGTAGAACCTCTTGAGGGTCGGGACCGGCAGATCTCCCGGCGGTAGAGTTGAGTTGGCATTAGCGCTCGGCTAAGGCGTCAAGGCAAGCGACCGTCCAACGTCAACTGACCGCAATCTGTCTCCTTCCCTTCCCTCTTATCTCCCCGTCTTGTATCCCAGCTCGTACCACACCACCACCGCTGCCGCTGCTGCTTCTTGCTGCTGCTTGCTTTGCTTTTCCTTTTGGAAGTTCCAGCGATTTCACCGTCTTCACGCATTCGCCCACCATGTGGATCATTAACTGGTGTAGGTAGCTCCCGTTCCTGAGTCGGGGTGTTATTATTCCATTCCCCGATGCGAACGTGCTTGCTTTGCCCTTGGGGGAGCGCGAACACGAGTGGGCATGAAAAGAGACAGAGAGGGAGGGAGCTGTTTGGCATTACCTCATCGTCTCAGTCGCTTGTCATGTGTTTGTTTTCTTCTCATGCTCGACATGCTGACAACTGGTTCAGTCTACGATCTTCTGGCCTCCCTTGGCCTGCTCAACAAGCACGCCAAGCTGCTCTTCCTCGGTCTCGACAATGCCGGAAAGACCACCCTCTTGCACATGCTGAAGGTACGTGATGATGGAATTATGCTGTGTGTGTGGGGGGATAGGATACAAACGAGGGGAAGGATGGTGGATGTCTTGGATTCAGTCTACCATTCTTGGGGGAGGAGTTGGGCATTCACAACACAGAGCCTCCCTCTTCTTTTTGCTTTGCTCGAAGATGAGATGATGGGGGCCAATCTTGCAAAAGAGTCCAGAATGACAGGCTAACCTTTTGGCTCTTCTGATAGAATGACCGCGTTGCCATTCTCCAGCCTACCGCTCACCCCAGTACGTTTTTCGCCACCCCGCTGCTTCCCGCACGGATCATATTGGTTGAGCTGTTGTAAGGCGGACTGGAAACTAACCTTGAAGCTTAGCGTCGGAGGAGCTTGCCATCGGTAACAACCGCTTCACGACCTTCGACCTGGGTGGTCACCAGCAGGGTAAGTGGAATTCACAGGGAGATATTCAGAAAGAAGGCACAGGAAACTGACGTGATGATACACACGCCCACAGCTCGCCGTCTCTGGAAGGATTACTTCCCTGAGGTCAGCGGTATCGTCTTCCTGGTCGACGCCAAGGACCACGAGCGGTTCCCCGAGTCCAAGGCCGAGTTGGACGCCCTGCTTGCCATGGAGGATCTGGCCAAGGTCCCCTTCTTGATCCTGGGCAACAAGATCGATCACCCCGATGCCGTCAGCGAGGACGAGCTCCGCCATCAGTTGGGTCTGTACCAGACCACGGGCAAGGGCAAGGTCCCTCTCGAGGGCATCCGGCCCATCGAGGTGTTCATGTGCAGTGTTGTCATGAGACAGGGTGCGTTCGGCTGAATCCTTTTCACTCTGTGTGTGGATGCTAATTATGTGGATTTCGAGTGCTACAGGTTACGGCGAAGGTATCAGATGGCTGTCTCAATACGTCTAAACGGCGGTCTCCCCCCATCCTCGATTTCCCGGAATCGCTTAAGCCTACTTACTGTACCGATATACACCATCCACACTTCTTCTCCCCTAAGCCCTCTTGTCTACTCTACCGCTTTCAATCTATACCAATATCTACAACCTGTCAAACATACCCCCCGACCCACTTTCTTCCAATGCTCAGGATCTGGTGATAGTCTGGAAGTTTGTTCCTGAACATCGCTCCCCCCCCTGCCTCGAATGTCATCAATGCTAGTTATGAGTTAGCCTAAAACCTTATACCTCGAACTCAACGCAAAACCTCCCATCATCTCCCTCCGTCACTGTCACTCAGTTGGTCAGCCAGTTTTTTCCAAACCGCTATTTTCCGAGCGAATCATCCCAGCTAATTTGCCCTACGAATCCACGTGCTGATGTGCTGTGGCTTCTGCTGCTGGGGATTCGGCATTGCCATCCACCCCATCTCAAGCAAATCCCACTAGCCCTAGTACTAAACTTGCGTGTGTGTTCTACTTGTGCCGCTACATCAGCTTCAACTTTTTCGCGCTGTTAAATACTCTGTTCCCTCAACTCAAACTTCAACTAAGTATTCTGATCAGATCGACCAAGGTAGGCGATAACGATGAGCCAAACTGTCGCACAGTGTACTAGTAGTCCTCCGTTCCTGCTGCTGGTAGTCGTGAATCCAGTTAGTACTACCATCGGCCTCATCCTGCGCACCAACATCCCCAATTGAGATCTAGAGTAGCGAAGTAGAAAAAGCAGAGCATGCCCCTCCTCCGCATCCCGGTAGCAGAGATCAAGGAACCCTGGTGGCGGTACGGGAGTGATATACAGCACATACAGACCAGCGCACGTTCCACGCATGGTTTCCCTTTTAACTTTTTACCTTCAAGGTAACTCCCCCTACTCATATACTCCCCCTACCTAGTAATATACTGCCCCGACTAATATACACCCCCAATCGAACCCTACAGAGACAGTTTCCTTTCACAAACGATAGATCATCAGTAGGTAGATTGGGTTTCTCTCGAGTTCTAAATTTCATTGCGACCCCATCCACTCAACACTAGACGCAGATCGGGTCCATTCTCTACCAATACAAAACCCCCGGGTCTCAGATGTCGAATAACTGGGGAAATGGAGATGATGATGTTATCGCCAGTGGGGGTGCAGGGATACAGATAACGAGGGATCGATTTAGCTGTCTTTGCCGCGTTGGAAAAAGGAGATCTATTACCATAGTCATTGGACCATAGGTTGAATGCATGGTCTCAGTTTGCGGGGAGGGGAGCGATATGGTAGGTGCAGGCGTTAGGTGGTTAAACTAAGTTCGAGGGCAAGATTTGTTGAGTAGCAGTAGTGGGCGATGTTGCGCTGCATTGCTTGTTCCAGCTCCGCGAGGATCTGGTCACGGTTGGATGGCGGATAGAGGGGAGGGCATGCAGGACAGAACAAGGTATGGATGGTCTCGTCCGGAACGTCAAAAGACACGGGCGTGTCATTGCTTATTTGGTTGGCATTACACTCACAGGAAGATTTTCAGGAAAGAAGAAAAACGCAAATGGAGAACAACACCAGATGCAAGCCCGTCGCTTCGCCTTCCTCTGTCAAATGGATTCGAACAACATGAGATAAGATGGATAGAGAAGAAAAGGGGGGGAAAAAAGAAGAGGTCAATGAAGACGAACAAGGAGAAAGGAGAAGGAAATGGGAAATAACACCAACCCCTACTTGGGAGCAGAAACTACCTTCCATGTAAAGAAAATGAAAACACATTCAGCGGTAAACATTCATTTGCAAGTCGCTGGATTCTGGAATTCCGGAAGTGGATGATTGTGTTGTGTGTTGTGTGACGTTCCGCGTGGTCGTGTGAGGTTCTCGGGCGGCTCAGGTGTGCTGCTGCTGCTGCCGATCGTCTAGTTTCATGGCCATCGATGTCGTTGGGGGTTTGGGTCTCTCGTTGTAGTGTGACATGGTGGGAGTTTTGTTGTTGACGAAGTTTATCTTCGCCCGAACCTGCTGCACATGGAAAAGCTCGTATGATTCCTTACTTCTTCTTTTGCTTTCGCGGAGGAGTGATGGGCCTGCCTGAGCTCATGCCCCCGTAAACGTACTTTTGTTTCTTCTCTGCTGGTTTCAGGATCTATTGGTGGCAAAAAAGTTAGCTCGGGCCGGAGAACACCTCGAAATTCCTGTCAAAACCAACCTGGAAGGAGCATAGTAGACTTTCGTCGACGCTCATCATTGCACCAGCATTGTCGAATTCGCCGCAGTAGTTGGGCGCACTGAACAATGTGACGAGTTGCCTCTTGGAGAAAAACTCATATCCATCCTCAACGACTTGGTGCGCACGACATATCAAGTCCATGTCGTGCTTCTGGAGGAATCGCGATACAACATCCGGGCCGAACGTGAACGAAACGCCACGGTCATTCTCGCTCCAGCCGGTGATGTCTTTGTCGGGGTCGGACCACAGAAGGTCACACAGAAGACCGCAGTCGGGAATCTATCGCTGTCAGCAGGTGAAGCTTCGAAGCTTCAAGGGGCCCGAGAATATCCTTCGTTTCCAAATGATCCCAAGATGCAGGTGGAAAGAGAGCAGGAACGCGGACAAAGTAGTTCTTGGTCTTTGAATAACGAACGAACTCCCAGAACGGGCGACCGAAACAAAGATAGACTTACATCAGTAGGACGCATGACGCGCCGAATCTGCTCCATGGAGTTCAAATCGGGACTCAAACCTCCGTGCATGGTAAAAATCTTCTCATCAATGATGGCAGCAATGGGCAAGCAGTTGAAGCAATCAGTGAATGTCTTCCATAGCTTGATGTTGTATCTCCGCTTGCATTCATCGTAGAAACCATAGATACGGTTGATAGAGGCACACTCGTGGTTGCCACGCAGGACGAAGAAGTTCTCAGGGTACTTGATCTTGTAGGCCAGGAGCAAGCAAATAGTCTCCAAGGATTGCTTGCCACGGTCGACGTAGTCTCCGAGGAAAAGGTAGTTAGCCTCAGGGGGGAAGCCACCGTATTCGAAAAGACGCAGGAGGTCGTAGTATTGGCCGTGAATGTCACCACAGATCTAATGAGAACCGCCCGGTTAATGACCATGAATCTATCCCCGGATGACCCGGTATTGGGAGATTGAATGAAGAGGTGGCGTTACCTTGATTGGTGCTTCCAATTCCAGCAGAATAGGCTGGGAGATGAAAATCTCTCTCGCCTTGGTGCACAGATAACGGATCTCGGATTCCAAAAGCTGCACTTGCTTCCCAGGCCGGCTACCCCTCACCTCCAGCAATCTATCGATGATTGAGTCCAAATCCACTTCCTGATCGGCCATGACTGAGCGATTTTGATGAGACACGACGGAGAGCGAGAGCGTGGAAGGAGAAGAACAGAGGAAGGGAAGGTGAAAAAAAAGAAGGATTATTAAGAACAAGCGTCAAGCGAAGGAAAGGAAAGGAAAAGACGCGACGGAAGGCTTTGCGGTGCGCTCGCTAGTAAGACAACTGATGAGACGACGTCTACTAAGCTGAATATCAGATGAAGTTTGAAGTCAGAAAATTGTTCCCGGATATGAGATAAAGGTTGGTGGTGGTGGTGGTGGATAGAGTTTTGGGGAAAAGAGGCGATCGAGACGCGCGGGGGAAAAGATCATTGCGCCCGGTGAATTTTTCCTCGACCCTTTTCGCCGATTCCCGCCCACCAATCTATGGTCTTCTTCGCCTCCAGGGGGGGAGGGAAGGGGGGGAGGAAAGAGTCAAGAGTCAGGAGGAGAGGGGGCAAGATAGAGAGCTTACCAGCCAGAATCTATTAAGACGAGAGCGATGAAGCAAAAAGAGGCCAAATGGCCTTGAGGGGGAGGGGGAAAAAGTCGGATGAAGGTCTGGCCGGGGAGATGCCAGAAGACGTCAACAGAAGAAAGCAATCCGTGGTCGAAAAGGTGGAGGATGATGCGCAGTGGTGATAACGAGGAGATGCGGCTAGCAAAGGCTCGAGAGCGAAAGGGCTGCTCTGGACGGGGCCGTTGCAAAAAATAGCAGCAGGCGGTGGGAGAGACGGTTGGGGGGGGGGGGGGAGGGAAAGAAAGAGGAGAGGAGAGAGAGAAAGAGAGAAGAGAGCGAGAGAAACAGAGCAAGTTTGGCGGCGGGTACGAAAGGCAGGAAAACTGAGGATTCCACCCAAAAGATCTAGCGCTCTAAAAGACACCGGATGCTAACGGCAATCGCGAAGAATCTCTTCGAATATAGGGAGGGTGGAAAAGCTTTTGTTTTCTCTGATATCAACGGGTAGGTGATGGGAGAGGGGTGGGAGGCGTGAGAGAAAAAAATAAAATAAAATAATAAGGGAAATGATGGAGGGGAGGGTAGGAGAGGGGAAGTCGAGTTGTGCGCGCGCAGTAGAGAAGACAATTGTTGGTCGGCAATCAAGGGATCTATCTTTCTAGGAACGGTGCTCCAGCTAGACACAAATGATGACCGATTTCTGTTGGAGATTCTCGCCCAAACGAAGTCGAATGGATACAGACGAAGAAGATATAGAGGGAACCCAACGAACTGTATAGGAAGGAGTAGCCAGGCAGCAAAGGGTGGAGGTCCAAGGAGGTGGAGGAGGTGGAGGAAGAGGAAGAGGAAGAGGAGTACGGAGTACTGTAGTTAGCGATAACGAAGCAACAACTTTCCAGCAAGCAGCACTAGACGCGCGCGCGAGAGAGTGGGTGGGCAAATGGGCAGTGGGTAGCGGGCAGTGATCGAGTGAGTGGGCAGTGGAGAGTGAGTGAGCAAAGAAGAGGCCAGGAGAAAGAGAGGGATCGACTTCCAATGCAGTTCCAGTTCCATCGGTATGGCAAAATCCTCGTTTTCCGTGCAGATCGGCCCCGTTGATTGGTCTGCAGCCTAAGGCGGCGAGAACGGAGAGGAGGAGGCGACTAAGGTTCAGTGGTGGGTTGAATGTATACAACAATCTTGACAACAACAATAACAACAACAATAACAGAACCCAAACAACCACAACCACAACCACAATAACTACCTACAACAATATAAATCGATTATTCTGCAGCTCCTCTCCCGCATAATATTTCCAGTGGCTGCACTTCCAAGATATCCATATATTCATGTCACCTTCCCATTTTGCGCATACCTCTTTCTCAGCCATCATCATCCTCCTCCTCCTCCTCCTCCTCCTCCTGCTGCTCTGCCTTAAGTTAATCCTTCCATTCCATCCCAACCCGACCAGGCCAGACCAATTCCCAACACGGATGATTGGCACTCTCCCAAAACATGAATCCTCCTCCCCCGGACAACCTCACGCGACAGATTCTGCAAGGAGGTTGACGGCCTGAAGTGAGTATACTTCCCCCACACTTGGCGTCAAATGTAAATAGCAGGCAATGCGGTAGGAGGCGGCAACTAGTACTCTCCGTCATCGTCGAGCGGTCGGTCGGCGCACGAGCACACTCCCCCCGACCATCCGTCTGTCTGTCCGTCTGTCTGCCCAACAGCAGAACAGGAGGTTCCAGAAGAGCAGGTGCCATGCATCCCTTCCTCAGTCATGGATTATGACAAGCTTCCGGGCGGATTTCCACCCTTTCCAGAATCATGTGATTCGTTCCAATCATTCGCGGAAAGGAAGCGGCTACGACAATTATTGGATGTCTATGAGAGGCGATGACGCACAGGCAAAGATTGTGAGTTCGAAAGCAACCCAAATCGCATGGCATTTCAACTATTGGCACTATCGCTGGCAGATTCTTTGACTCGTCACAATATCTTCGTGTCTCATGCATTAGGTCCGAATCTTCATCATGGGTCTGGCGAGAAATCCGAGAAAAAAGACCGCTTCATCAGAAAGGGGAGAAATGGGTCCTGCGAGCTGAAGCAGGGAAATAAAAGTATACAGCTTGTGCACTCAAGCAATCGCAAGTCAAACCGAAACCGGCCATCAAAAGAGCATTGGGCGAGTCAGAAACAAAACAATGCTAGTAACGCCGCACCGGGACTCCAGCACCAAATACAATACAAAGCTGTCTAAAAGTAGGAAGCAGTGTTCTTTCATCACGCCTCCATTCGAAATGGACCAGCCGAAAAAAAAAGGTCTCATGCACGTCATAAAATGTATAGTCGTGGAGAAGGTAGAGGAGCGGGAGAGCGAGGCGAAATGGGTAATGATGTAAAGGACCAGGTCAGGCGTGACCCGCCGTGGACCTAAAAGCTGGAAATGATCTCAAAACGCCATGGATTATGCAGTTCAGCAAGCAGCTGCCAGTCGCACATATTGGTAAATTCGGCATTCAACATGTCGAGTATATTCAAGAACCGGAAAGTAAGTGTCATGGAAGAATTGCTTTTGTCGAAGCCAAGGTAACTTTTCCGTATCGCGGAGATGAATATCGTGTCTCAATCAAGTGAGGTTGGTATCGTCGGTCAGGTCATGGATGTTCTGCGCTCCGTCCTCGTCTTCCCTTCTCGCTCTTTCTTTCGTCTCCCTTGCTTTTGATTTTTCTGCTTTTTTTTGAAGTCGATTTCAGTTTTGTCGTCTCCAAAAGGGCCATTGTGTTTATGACCCATGTCATCCGAGTCGCTAGTCGTGAGGCAGCCTAATCCTAAAGCTCGAACCATGACTTATTTCAACTCAGAGCATGTCCTCCACTTAGTATGACCGGTGGGCTCACCCGGGTCAGGGAATCGGCCGACATTCTGGTAGTTTCGGTAAAATCAGTCCCTGTGCGTGGCACCGTAACATCAGTCGGACTGTGTTTCCAGCCCCGGTCACCGAGTTGCGCAAGCCACGTGTTGCCCAGTTCTTGCCGGAGAGCGTCCAATTCCCGTCGGTAAAAATCCTCATCCATACTCCAGCCTATGCTCTGTGGTGCTCGCTGAGGTGTAGGACGCTCTTCGCTTTGAGCAATGGATTGTGTTTGTTCATGGTCGACATTGCTGGAGTTCTTAGGGCTGGGAGGTCTGGCCTGGGGTCCACCATCAGATTTCCATTGACGGTCGAGAGACGGCGAGATAAACGGATCTTCAAGTGATTGGACATGGTGAACAGGAAGAGTAGAAGGCACCACTGCACCTGGAGTATCATTACCATCAGTGGAGGGGGTCTCCTGCGGCCGATCGATGATCCTCCGCCGGGTTCCCTTTTTGCGACGAGTCGACCCCACCTCAACTTCACCCTGAGACACACGACCAGTGGGTCGCCCTTGTTCGTGAAGCAACGGGGCTGCCTGGTTGACGGTGTTGGATGATGGTTTGCTGACCACGGCTGAAAGATCAGCCGCAGCCGATCGTATGACAGGTGCAGCTTCGGGTTCCGCAGCACGCTCCACCAGCTGTTTCCGTTCCGTGTACCCGGGCCCTGATCCATCGACGATGATGTCTTCCGAGTACCCGGGTGTACGACGGAAAAGATTGAAGATGATCACGCGATAATTAGGATGCGTCTTGACAAACGGATTACCCGACACCCAGATCTCCCGTATCTCAGGGAGATTTGTGAGCCTGGCGATCTCTGTGGGATCAGAGAGGTTGTTATCTCGAAGATCCAACCGCTCCAAGGAGAGCAATCTCTCAATGCCCGCGAGAGAGCGAAGACGGTTGCCACGAAGGTTGAGGGCGGTGATGGCGGGAAGAGGATTGCGGGACAGCGAGTGGAGAGATTCTATCATGCAATGCGATAGGTTCAAGGCGCGTAAAGCAACAAGGGTCGACAAGCTATCGGGGACTTCAGTAAACAGGTTGGACGAAATGTCGAGCGAATGGAGTGTGTTGGCGACAGGCGCAAGGCCGGCAGCAGAGATGCTGGTCAAGGAGTTATCGGGAAGCCCAAGATGTCGCAAGAACCTCCATTTAGAAGCGGGGAGGACCCCGGCCAGTAGATTGGAGGAGCTTCCGTTGCGGTGTCCCGAGGTATCGCTTGAGTTTGAGCTGCCGGAGCCGGTGCGTCGGATGCGAGAGGCAGTTCCCCGGTTATGGCGGTAGGACGAGTGCTTTGAGCTCGCTGGGCGCGAAGGAGAGATACTTCCAGTTCGATGGCGGCTTTTCGAACCTTCCGACGCCATCCGAACCATCGAGGCTGCCTGGGGACTTGTACTGGTTCCAAAAGCTGTGTCGGCGACCGGCGATCCTGGCGCCGAAAGGGACCCTGGTGCTTGAGATCTGTTGTTGACAGGTCGAGGGTACACAGGCTGGCTCCAGCCCATCATCGGCCCATTGTTGTGGTTTCGGGTTGATCGGCGGCGTCGTTTGTCCATGTCATCCAGTACGATCCCAGTGAGTAACTCAGCGGGATCATCGATGTTTGCCCGCTTGATCGTCAAGGTCCGCAATTGCTCTGACAGTCTGTCCCAACCGAAAAAGGATCGGAAGTCTATATCGATAATCTCTAAAGCGCTCAAGTTCTTGAAGGAGTGGAGGGGCACTGCAGTGTCAAAGGGGAACTCTTCATACCCGCGAATCAAACGGGCACGACGGTCAGGGGCTAGCCGTAGACAGGGAATCTTGGTAAAGGCAGAGTATAGGTACTTTGTATCCGCCTCTAGAGCCGCTTTGGCCTTTTCTGACCTGGAGACGGGGTCTTTGGATACCAGGCCGAATGAGGACCAAAGCGAACTCATACCAGACATAACACTACGGACACTGGATACGGAGTGGATCGAATCTCGATCCCCCCGGGATCGCTGGGGCTTATTCAAGAATGAGACGTAAGACTGCGAGATGTCTGTATGGATGTTTTCCAGTCTAACATTCAAGGGACCCACAGCAATGGAAAGTTCTTCGAAGCAGGAGAGGAGATAGAAGAGATGATGAGGGGTGAGAGTGAGTTTGGCAGGTTTGACGCTCTGCGAGGCGAACTTTAAAGCACCGAATGAAAGCGCAGCTGCCAGGGTGGATGAAGCCGAGCTCGCGGCCGAGCCGGATTGAGAGTGTGTGGTTTGCACATTTTTGGAAGGTTGGCGTTTCAGCTGCAGAGCGTTCGCCAATGCCTTCTCATGAGTTCGTACGAAACTTGCGAGGTTCTAATGGCGGAAGCAAATGTTAGAGCACAATGGCATTGAGGTGCGCAGCACAACAAACCAAATCGGGATGTAGCAACCATGTAGAGGGGGAGGGGAACACCAACCTTGATGAAAAGCTGACCATCTTCACTGTTCAGCTTCTCCATAACGGGAAATACTTTCGCCCAACAAGACAGGGAATATCTAGCTAGGCGGACTCTGAAAGGGAACGCTCAAGTACTCGTAGTATGGACAGCAAGAGTCGACATCTTGCTAGCCAAGGCACTCGGATAAAAAGAAGCTGTGAAGCGCTGCAAAGTCAGAAGCAACTCTTGGGATATGGCGAGACCTCATGAAACAACCCAGAACAAGGATAATGGAAGGTACCTTGAGAGGATATATGTGAGTTACAACGGTAGACAATCAACAAATGTGAAGACAACAGACACAACAAGCCGCCCACCACAACAATGTAAGATGGAAGAGGGTCGAGGAAAAGGCTTGGAGAAGGAAAGGACACGCGATAATAAAGGGGGGTATCCTTGAAGTCAGTTGAGGAAAGCTTGTCACCGGGACAAAGCTGAGGAGGGGACAGGGACAGGACAAGATGAAGTAGAAGGTATCACCAAAAAAGGAGAAGATGGATGGATGATGGGATGGGGATAGCGATGGGAAAAAAGAGGACCGGGGGGAGCTAATATGCAAGCACCACGGACCTACTGATTTAGCCTAGTGGGTGGTATGTGACGGATGGGGGTGGGAGAGGGGGCGGCCAAAGTGGAGTATGGATGTGCACCGGAGCAATCAGCTGAGGAGGAGGGGTTTTTAGGGGGGAGGAAAAGTGATAACTGGTAAGCCGTGAATGAAAAGGTAAATTATTTTATCGATCGTGACAGATAGATACTAAGGTATCTTTTTGCTCCCCTCCAGAAAAAGGGAGGAAAGAGGGTGGGGAGGATAAGACAAGAAGAAGGATAAGCGAGGATCAATCACGAGAAGATAACCAGAGATCCGGAGGGTCAGTTCAGTATCTCTTGTCTTGTCTGGTGTCTGGTTCTTGATCACAAAGAAAGATCAATCGTCTCAATGTCTCATTGTCTCAATGAAATAGGGGGAAGGGGACAAGAGAGAAGGAAACCAAAAAGGGAGGAAAGATGGGCGGGCTAGAGACTAGATACCTACCTACGTACGTACTAATATAAATTATTATCATATAATATTCTCTGACTGTTATCATCTTCTGCCTTCCCTTTGGTCAGGGAGCCGCTGCATCGGGCGTGGTCGAGGTACGTAGTACATGCATATAGTACGTACCGTACGGTATGACTCCAGTGGATACCGGATCAACTAGTAACTAACTTAACACTTGCTAAATCAACTTATCACTAGGTTACTCTGTTTAGTTGCTTTGCTTGTCTTCTTCCTTTCCTTTCAAGGATCAACTACTCCATCAGGGGGAAAAGAATCGGTTGTTTCTTTCTCTTTGATACGCTACTCGCTCCCTCAACCGACTTTTTGACCACCCTCCTGGCACATATCTTCAAAGACAACGATAACCCGGTGGCGACTTTGGTCTTGGGAGGGCAATTCATTATTTCGATGATTTGTTACAGATTGCAGACTTCGAGTGGCTTCCGCCCTTTCTCATGTTTCTCCTCTTTCTCCTCTCTCTCCCGACCAGGAGAACAGAGTTCATATCATCTATACATAATGGCCCATGATAGCTATCTAGCCCATAGGAACAAGGCTCCTGGATTGTAGGTTGTAAATAACCACATGTTTGGACTCAATTTTCCATACCTCGAATGGCTGGTAGCCTTCTCCAGAAACTCTATCTAGCGGGGGAGGGACGGCCGAATATTCAAGTTGATCCGAACGTGATAGAAGAGATACCACAGATTGGCGAGAAATTCCACTGGTGCCTCTGGGCGTACCATCGGATGAGGAAAGTTTCTCCTTCAGTGACTTCATGGCTGAGGCATTGTTGGTTTCAGCATCAACAAACACAATTCCATACTCCAGGGACAGATCATGGCGTACGTCGTGGAAAACTAGAAACTATTTTCTTTTACCACCATATCGCTATCCATTCTTTTTCAACTGGGGCTTTTTTTGGGTCAAGGAAGAAAAAAAGTGGAGCATCTTTCCGACTGTGTCCATGAGAAGCGGGTTTCCCGATCGCCCGACCCTTGAACTTGAACTTGAACTTGGCTGGTGCAGTGCTCCGTACAGAGAAGACTTTTTTAATATGCAGGCGTAATGATCGTGATTCGCAGCGAATAACGACGAAGAAGGGCAATGGAAGCGCCGACGCACACACCATGTTGATCCTTTTTACTCCGTCGTCTCTTGTGAAGCGAACAGACTAATGTAAGTCAGTGTAAATGGTCCGATTTCTTTTTTTTTTTCTTCTTCCCTTCCACATATAGTACTGTACTTCGCTTCTTCCATTAAAAAGGAGGGCGGAGAGGAAGAAGGAGGGGGTTGGCTCCAGTATGCTGCAGGCTCGGGGGTATGTAAAACCATACCAGTTCTAAGTTGAGTATAATTATGGAAATGAAAATGCAACTGGCGCACCAGCGGGACGAGCAACTGGACCGTCGGTGTCAAAACATCCCGTGATTGGTAGCGAGCCCCCAACTGTGCAGCTGATAGCGCCCTGGCGGACTTCCGAGTATAACGCTCTCGGGCGAATCAGCCTTTGCCCTTCAGCCACCGTGCATGACGCTTGACTCGACCCGGCTCTAGAGTATCAATCCCTGCTCGGTCACTTGTAAGTTGTAAGAGCCTAAGAGGATCACAGGCAGTCTGACACTAAGGAAGTAAGAAGACCCGGCATACGGATGGATATGGGCAATCTGGGAGAGGGCCAAAATAACATCATGGCTTTCCCAATGCAGTTAATTGAACGGACGCTTGAGAAGTTGAGGCGCTCTAGTCTAGTGACTGCCAGTGGAACTAGGATCTTACCTAAGGTACGTAGGTACCTAGTGTGTACAAGAAATGACCATACACACTATCCTAGTACGTTAGCGGCATCGAGGTTATGATTACTTGGGATTGGCTTCTCGATCATCTGTATGGGTGGGAAGATTGATTTGAACACATCTCAACAATTGTGTGGAAATCTCTTGCCGACCGCATATATGGGCTAATTACTGCATCTCGCTACATGCATCGGTTCTTTAGCTGAAACTCGGAAGGAGGCATCGCTTGTTCCGAGGACAATAAGGTGATTGAATGGTTGTACGAGATTCTCTCTTAAAGTTATGTTTATTTCCACCCTCTTCCCCCCCTCTATCCCTCCTCCATCTCCGCCCTCTGTGTGCAGTGTGTGTGTGTGTGTGTGTGTGTGTGTGTGTGTGTCAGCAGGAGAATCACGAAATCCTACTCTGTTATCTCGCACTGACGGGTTGACATTCTTCGGAGGCTCAAGTGGAACCCTAGGCTCATCAGGAGGGTTTCTCATCTCTAAGCATCAAGTGACTGCAGCCCACTCGGACGGGCTTCGTAAAAATGATCGGGTCACCCGTCATGCCGAGAGCAGTTGACCCCCATCCTCCTCTTCTCCGCTCCCCTTGGTTTCTCAAATCTCACAATCTAATCTAATACATTCCCTGTCTATCAACCCGTAACTTTCTATCCCATTGCACGGGGGATCAACAGGTGCGCCGTGCACAACGGCCTGTTCGACAATCTGATGATGTGCTTTGCTTTGCTGTGTGGTTATCTCGATGACCAAACCTTAAAATCCCTTCGGCAACTCGTTTCATTTGCTCAACAACGCGGTTGTTATGGATCGCAAGTCGCATTTCCCGCTGTCACACCGCTTTCTTGTTGACGCTATTCCCGAATATCACACCACATTCTTTTTTTTTGTCTGTCTTCTGGCTCCAGTGGTTTCCACTTTCTCGGTCTCAGTGTCAGTGATAACATCATTTGGTCCATAATTCCTACGCCCGCCCGCCCCCCTTTCCAATGGGTTGTGTCATTGTCATTGTCATTGTCATTGTCAGTTGCCCTCATTCCATGGCCCACGTTCTCGGCGATCCTCCATATGCTCGATCGCAACGAGGGGTATTCTAGTGTCGAATCTTCGATATTCAATGACGTCCATGGAGGGGGGGGGGACACTGCTTGAATGATGGTCCGTGACCGCTCTCTCTCTCTCTAGTTCTGCCTCACTTATCCCCACGTATGTAGACCATGGAAGGGGATTGAGGCTGGCTGGATCCATTTCGCAAATGCCGGTCGCCCAGTCTTCACAATGATAATGACGATGAATTGGACACGATACCACCTCTCTGGAATCTCTTCCCCAATCGCCTGTTCTCGGGAGGACAATAGGCGCATTGGAGGATTCCCTCTTCATGCCTTGCCTCTCCAAGGCGTTTGTTTACCAGAGCCGGTATCCTTCCGGAGGGAGTGCGCTTTGTGATTTGCTCACCATTTTGTCCTATGGATACTACAGTACTGTACACATCTACACCGTTATTACGAAGCCAAACACAAAGCAACTGTCATTCGCCCAGCGACTCTCTTTTTTTTTTTTTTGTTCTTCGGTCCAACGTCATGACCAAATTCGTGAGAGTCCGTAGCCTGGTGAAACCACAACAAAAACAACAGCGATGTTTCCCAGTCAAATGGAATCGGTGAGAGAAGGTCCGGCCCTGTTCCATGCGTTGTGTAGCATGCTAGGAGTACCGTGGTAGAAACACAAGTTGTACATACACACACACACCCACATTAGCAGAAAGGGTTTGATGTTATGCGAGGAGGTCCTCCCAAGGACCTCCGGCCCCAGCCCCTATGCCTTGTTTCCGACAATCCCTGCTTGAAGCCTGTCTCACTACATTTGCGGAGAGAGATAGAAACAAGAGAGTTTTTTCGACCTCTTGGCGATGGGCGATGGGCGATGGGTTTGGCAATGGGCAAATTCCCGCCCACTCACTGCCTGATACAGGAATGTTGGAAACATGTCCGAAACAAGACATACAAAATACTTGTAGAGCGGATTGGAATGGGAGTCCTCGGAGCCTACTAGGTAGTTGAGGGTGGAAGCTCCGATGTAGTCCCATCGTGCCAATCACCGTTGAATCAGGACAGGGCGCACCTGACCGACCCATTATGACATCTTCAGGTCTGGTCTTTGTCCAATGTCCACAGAGAAAACGCTTCATTCTTTCTTTAAACCGCAGGGCGCTAAAAACCCTGGCGACCAGAGTCCTGGGATTGACTGGAGTGGTAGTAGATGGATACTGCTGAGTACTGTACGTATTCTACAGGCTCAGGGCTGTAAGTCTAGTAGTCTTTGATGGCAGAAAACAGAAAAAAAGGCCGGACCCGGTTGTGGGAGACCGAAAGGTGGAGAACATTTGGCTCTTTTGGAGGGAGATCTGACGACTCAAATGGCGGGTTCTCCACCTATTGTTTTGTCAACCGCTCGAATCATCCCGCCATCAATGATCAGCATTTCGCTCGACGAGGCGCAATTCTGGTGCCAATCAGAGTTGACCGTGCATCCCGTTTGCTAGTACTAGACAATAAAAAAATTTTCTTTGGCTGCTCCTCCCCCAGCTACTGACAAAACTGCACGGAGCGACAATGCCAAGGATAAGTCAACGGTCATAGGTTGCAAACCGAGAGACTTCAATGCAGCACATACGTACTATAGTACACTCGCGGACCTTGCGAAGAGAAAGAGGAACTGGAAGAAGGGAATCACCGAGGCTTGATCTGCATGCGCTAGGCAGAATGTGGATGATACATGGGCGCAACTGAACCAACTTGACTCACAGACTCACTTCATAGAGAGGAATTAAGGCTCACTCTTGACGCATCCCGCCGCTTTAGGAAAGCAGCATAAGAGCGCAGAAGACGGACGGACGGCATAATAATAATCATGGCTTTGACTTCTATATTTCCCCGTCGTCATCATGTCGCTGTGAAGGCTTGCCATACTGTACAGTAGTACTCTTCTTTCTGTACGCCGACTGACTCCGTCCGTTATCAGACCAGAAAAAAGAGAGCTTGATAAGCGGCTATCGCGCTGGCGGGAGAAGTATGTATACATCACACGCCGTCGCTGCAATTCTGCCATGGTTGAGGATGGCAGAAATCTTGTTTGAGGGGCGACTTCCTGCAAGCTACTCGAGTAGCTTCAACTGCACAGCGACGAGAAAGACGGAACGAAGAGAAGCAACCAGAAGATTGAAAAAAGCAAGATGCTTGGAACAACCGGTGATGGTATGATGCGACTGCAGACTGGGATCATCTGTTTTTTTTTTTTTTTTTTGTGCCAGCACGCGAATGTAGCACCCGATCCCCCCCAAACCAACCTTCGAATGCAATGATCAATAATAGCCTTTTCATACCGTGGCTGAACCTGTACAGCCCAGAAAGGGAGCTTTTAGCCTGCAGCACCCATTGATCAGGGATCCCATTCGTGGTTCGGTCATCATCCTGCCTTTGATATCGCGCACCAATGACCGGTGCCAGAGGGACAGGTTCGAACTATCGCCATATCACTAGTTTGCATTATTGCTGACCATCCTGACCGGTAGACACCTCCGAGGACTCAGCCATCGATCGTATTCCGTCCGAATTCTTTGCTATTTTGGGGCAGGAAATTTCCCGTAATGTTTCCTACCCCGCATTTCTTGACCGGGCCCGGGATATTGTGATCGATATCATACAAACAATCATACAGTAACGCCCATGCGGTTCAGCTCAGACCCTGCTGCACCCGACCTTTCCCTGTCGCACTGATATTGAAATGCCGACCGATGGCAACATTGAGATCCGGGCGGCTATTGGAAGGGAGTGACGGGATCGTATCCGGGGGCAGGGGGGTGGCAGTAGACTACAGCTAGGCTGAGCTGAGTGTACAGTCAGTCAGTTAGTCCACTCACTCCGCTGAACCTGTGAAAAAGCACGGGTCGATCGCTGTGCAGCTGAGACCCACGAACCCTTTCTCTCTCAGCTCAACCCGAGTCAACTCAGCTCAGCCGATGCATGTGCCACACCTCCTCATAAAGTACTGTACAGTACCTGCTACATGGAGGGTGGGATCGACTTACAACATATGATCTGGGGCAATCATTTCAATCAATGTATTGACCTGTAAGAAGCCGTTGGGACATGTACAGGGTGCACTCACCCGAGTCATGCCTACAGCCTTCCGCGTGTTCCTCAGACATGTGCGTGCGCAATACATTCCTTTCAACTGCTCCCCGGATTTCACAATTCCCTTGGTTATGTAAGACTTGAGTGAGTGAGGTGAGCCCCCCCGGTCGGATGATCATGGGCCATCCAGGCAGTGATTTACAAGCTTCCCTCGTCTGCACCGTCGATCTATCGGTGACACAGACCCATCAGATTACAAATGACGAGGGAGGGATGTGCAAGTTGAGTTTTTCTGATAACCTTCAGGCCTCCAGGGAGGGACAAGCGATGCGACAGCATCCACGAAGAGAGGACATACGGTAGGTGTATGAGCCCGGTGGAGGGTAATCTGTTTGTCACGCTGCAAAAAGCAAAGTGATAGAGCAGATGTTTGTTTGTCACTATTAGTTTCAGCTTCGCCAAGGATTCAACTTGCGAGGGCATTTGAGTGCATATTACAGCATGATGGTTTAGACGGTGGAGGAGGGGGAGGAGGAGGAGGAGGAGGAGGACAGGATTCGTGTTCTTTACGGAGGAACTTGTGGCGCCTGAGACCTTTGCTTCAGTACCATTAACCACATACTTGGAGTATGTGCATAGCTGATAACCGACCATGAAGTCTTATCACTGTTGCTACTATATGTACATACTACTACTTTATGCAACAGGCTAGACTCGGGACCCATGGTTCGGTGCCGATTCGGGCGGGGGGTGGATTGCAAGGGAAAGCCTGGAGTGTGAGGAGTACGTACTAAAGCCACATTGATGTGGCGCATGAGTTCCGGAAAAGGGGCGGTGCTGGGCACTCAATGCTGAGTGCGTGGAACGGAGGTCACTGACGTCGGTTCCTTAGTGCGTCACTCCCTGAATCCCGGGAAATCCAAGTAATGCCACCTCCTCCGTTCAATCTTCCACCATTTCTCCCATTTCTCCCCAACATGCATTATCGTCAACCATGAATGGAGCAGAAAAGTCTCCAGCGACCGAGATCTATGATCCCAGCGCCATCCCCGACTACGACCACGACTTCATCAACTCCGATGATCTGCGACAGTTCGAGAACGCCCTGACCGACCAGGGGGCCTCCCCGTTGGTGGCGCTCAACGACTGGCGGCCGATCTACCAACGAGTCAAGAAGGGCCGCAGCAGCCGTCGCAAAGGGCCGCGGCGCACCAAGGATGAGACGCGGGAAGGGGTTCTCTACACATTCCTGAAGTGGCCGTTCCTGCTCATCGTCTTTGGCTGGATCACCGCCCTGGCCATCGCTTACGCCTTCACACGCATCTACATCGTGCTGTACGAGCACTGGATCTCGTGGCGGGGCACGCGGCAACGGCTCCGGAGGCAGCTCCATGCGCAGACCAACTACCGCGACTGGCTGAAGGCCGCCCAGGCGCTCGATGACTACCTCGGCAACCAGCGATGGAAGGAGATCGACGAGTATGCGTACTACGACCATCTCACCATCAATAACCTAGTGAAGCAGCTGCGCAAGGCGAGGAGGGAGGCGGAGCGCGAGATGCACGACAAGGCTGGTGGAGCCGGGGAGACGCCGGCAGCGGAGGAGCTGTGCACGCTGCTGGAGGCGTGTGTGAAAAACAACTTCGCCGGGGTGGAGAACCCTCGGCTCTACAGCGAGGCTTATTCGGGGACGAAGAACCTGGTCCAGACGTACATGGACGAGCTGCATGCGTGTATACAGGTGGTGTCGGAGTCCAAGATGATCAGCACCGAAGAGAAGATCCGCCATTTCAAGCACCTGGACACCAATTTTGGACGCACCGCGCTGTGTCTTTCGGGCGGCGCTACCTTCGCCTACTACCACTTTGGGATTGTGCGAGCGCTGCTGGATAACGAGATTCTGCCGGAGATCATCACGGGAACATCGGGAGGGGCGCTGGTTGCTGCTTTGGTTGCTACCCGGACCGACGAGGAACTGAAACAGCTGCTGGTACCTGCGCTGGCGCACCGGATCAAGGCCTGTCACGAGAGCTTCCCGCAATGGTTCATGCGCTGGTGGAGGACAGGGGCTCGGTTTGACACTCTGGAATGGGCTCGTCAGTGTAGCTGGTTCTGTAGGGGCTCGATGACTTTCCGGGAGGCCTATGAACGGACGGGACGTATCCTGAATGTTTCGTGCGTTCCATCGGACCCTCACTCACCCACTATCTTGGCCAACTATCTCACCTCGCCGGATTGTGTCATCTGGAGCGCTGTTCTGGCATCCGCGGCCGTCCCGGGCATCCTGAACCCTGTGGTACTGATGACCAAGAAACGTGACGGCACACTCGCGCCTTATTCGTTTGGACACAAATGGAAGGATGGCAGCTTGCGGACTGATATCCCCATCAAAGCATTGAATCTGCATTTCAACGTCAACTTTACCATTGTTTCGCAGGTGAGACTAAGCTTTCCCCACGACCCAACGACAGAGTCACTAACGCACTGAACTTGTACACAGGTTAATCCCCATATCAACCTCTTCTTCTTCAGCTCTCGAGGGTCAGTCGGCCGACCGGTCACCCACCGCAAAGGTCGCGGCTGGCGTGGAGGGTTCCTGGGCTCCGCGATTGAACAATACATCAAGCTGGACATGAACAAGTGGCTGCGCGTCCTACGACATCTCGAGCTCCTCCCGCGACCACTGGGCCAGGACTGGAGTGAGATCTGGCTGCAGAAGTTCAGCGGCACGGTCACCATCTGGCCCAAGACCATCCCGTCGGATTTCTGGCACATCCTCTCCGACCCGGACCCCGGGCGTCTGGCGCGCATGCTGCGGGTCGGCCAGCAGAGCGCCTTCCCCAAGATCCAATTCATCAAGAACCGACTGAAGATCGAGATCGCCGTCGTCAAGGGCCTACAGCAGTTCACGCAGGCCGGCGGTCGAGGCATCTCGCCGGCGCCGTCGCGCTGGCGGCAGAACGGTGGCAACAGCAGCAGCAGCCCAATGGATCCCTTATCTCGGCGGCTGGACCACACCCTCCCCGAACGACAGACCGAGGAGACGCAGAACCTAGTGGATACGTCGCACTCGGACCTCTCATCCGCGGAGGAATCCTCCTCGCACGCCCCGTCCCGGCTGCGGCTGCGGGTCCCGGAGCCCCGACGGGGTAGTTCGGGGAGCAACATCTTCGAAGAGATGCGACGCCAATCGGCCGTGTTCTTCGACGATGTGGATATGTATGGTGAGGAGGATGCACTCCGAGGAAGATAGATTTGCTGCACGCGTTGCCCTTTTCCCCGTCAACTTATCAACCTACAACATGTGATTTCTAGTGTCCGTGTCTCATTTAGCCTTGCTTATCATCTGGTGGAGATTTTGGTTATCACGCCCATTTCCCAATTTGCCCTGTCCCTGTCCCTGTCCCTGTCCCTGTCCCTGTCCTTGTCCCTGCCCTTGGTCCTTAGATCCATATTCACCATACAGTTATTTGGCGCTTTTTTTTTTTTTTTTTTTTTTTTTCACAATTAGCTCAAGACCCTAGAAATCGTGTATATTACTTTCCACACCAAGATTACATCGCTCTTGTAAATCACTTAAAAAAAACCGAAGATACCAGAAATTACCCCGATTACTCGAACGCACCCAAGTACCTAGTACCCCGTACCTCGAACCAATACCCTTACCTCCCCTGTGAGAGCGATCTCCAAAATAAGCTGGTATTTATTGGATTGGACAAATCACTTTCCATCCAATAGCTAAAAGACACCCCATATTTCTTGATGCATAATGCTCAGCGGCATACGGTCAATCAATCCCTTTGAAACTTAAACTTAATACTGAGTAGTATGCGGATGAGGACGAGAACGAGGTAGATCGACCCCGAAGGTAACCCCGTCTAACTCCTGTACCTTACTGTAACGATATCCCAGCATCGACGCATAGCCAATACCAAAATCCTCAATAATGACAGCCAAATAGGAGGGTAAACCCAATTGAAGACAACCGAACCGTTACCCGCAGATCCCTCCTCGTCCGTCCCTTGGGAAAGGGATGTTGCGGGTTAGACTGATGGAGATTTCGATACAAGTCAATAAAGATTTGAGTCTAGGGTCCAGTGGAAAGTTCGCCATCAGTTGCCTGCCTACCCTGCTAATACTGAACCCAACTCGAAAAGGAATCTACAGCGGGAAGAATAAGAAGAAGAGGATCATGACGCCTCACGAGGCCGATCGAAACGCCATCCCGTCGCGGGGTGGAGGGGGAAAGTAAGTATACCGAGCGAACACCCCCTCGCGGGGGTGGCGATATTGCTCCAAGCATCCTGACAAGGATCTTCGGGCTTTTCTGATACCAGTTTGGGGCTGGGTTGGTTGGGTGGTTGGTTACGGGATGTGTTGAACTGAATAAGTGGTATGATATCGGTTGAGTTGCGTTATTGGATCTGGATTAGGTTGGCATTAAGGTTGTTTGGGAGGGGGGGAAGTTGCCCAAAAGTACATATCAGGATGACTTGGAGATGGATGGGATATACAAGTGCTGTAGTAGATGGCCTCGCTATGTGATTGCAGGTTCGCAGGTTGCTTCAAACTTGACTCGGTCCAGTTAAGCTGTTTTCTCCTGAGACTTTGATAAGACATCCATGTTTTGCTCAAAATCATGGTCGAATCCTCAACATGATGGCGTAGTGTAACTTTGGGCAGCTCGACTGGAACTCAGGACGGGCGGCGTTATCCGATGGAGATAATCAGAACCATATCCTCGAATACCCTGTTTGACAGTTGTCGGGTGGGGAGAAAGAACATCATCTATAAGATCGCCCAGAGGTGCATGCCAAGCAGAGCGTAGGTCTTCTTTTCCAACGCGTCAGAAAGCCTTGCGTGCTCCAAGTTGTGGTCTAAATCAAATATGACTTCATGGATTTCCACAGACAAGATGCATGGAGCCCCGCCTCCGATCCGTCATCCTAAATAACCAACCATTGGGCAGTGACCTGCTGCGCAGATCGGATATCGCCGCCAAGAGCGTAAATGCTCTGCAACGCCACCGCGGCTTCCCGCGAAAAGTCCTCCATGAATGGCGCAGGTTCATCGACTCCCGCGCTAGCATCGGCCATGACAACATCGCTGCCGTCTATCAACCCCGTGCTCTGTCGCGAAGCAGGTTTGTTGGACTGCGCTTGAATCTGCGTGCCTATGTCGAGCACGCGCTGGTACCCTTCGGCCGCTAGATGCGCGAGCCCAAGCGTGTGCCAGACGCGGGCAAAATTGAATTCCATCTCCTGGCGCTCGGATAGCAAAGTTCCCGGACGTTCGCGGACATGTCGGTATTCCTGCATGAAAGATAGTCCCTGCATGATGAGGTAGTGTCGGTTCTCGGATTGCCGTTTCAGGGACTGGTGGATGTAGCAGAGGGCGATTGACAGCAGGACCACGGGATTCTGGTCATCCAGCGCGTAGGCGCGGAAGAAATAGTTCAGAGCCGGATAGAAACTGTTACCCGAGTACAAGATATGCCCGTACAATACTATCAAAGCAATATCCATTTCCTCGGCG
Source organism: Aspergillus japonicus CBS 114.51 (assembly GCF_003184785.1). Classification (NCBI taxonomy): domain Eukaryota; kingdom Fungi; phylum Ascomycota; class Eurotiomycetes; order Eurotiales; family Aspergillaceae; genus Aspergillus; species Aspergillus japonicus. Next base: position 230,205 of record NW_020291691.1, read on the forward strand.
GAGATGGCTTCTCCCGTAATCTCGTCACGGGTGGACAAAGAGGCGCGCTCCTGGTAGATCGACTCTCGCGGCCTGTTCAGTCGGGCTCCCGCATTGCTTTCGGGAAGGGTGAAGTCCATCGCCTTGATTTGACGCAGCATGAACTTCATATTTGGAGAGGAATGGAAGAGGGACCGCTGGGGGTCGCCGATGAGACGGCTTAGCATGGCAAACAGGCGATAGGTGTCTGTCACGAATTGGTATTCTTTGATGAACCAACGCGCCTCGTTCGTGAGAGTTTCTTCATCCTGCATGCGAAGAGCGCAAGCTGAAGATTGGTTAGTGCTGAGTCGAGAATGAGTCCCGGGTATACTCACTAAACCAACAGACATGGATCATGCGGGTACTGGGCTTGGAATGGTACCAGACGCTCGCATCTGCAGCGGCTGCAAGCGTATCATACGCTTCGTCAGACTCACCTTGCGCCGCCACATAGAGGGCATACTGGAGAAATAGATCAAGCCACTCCTCGAAGCTGATTCCATGGTAATCCGTGGGGATAGTACCCTGCAAGGGCTCTTCCGTGATGTTTCCTAGGGATATGTCAGTTTGACAGCACTGAGAATAGGTGGGGCCGGTTCGTACCTAGCGACTCATGAAGACGAGCTGCCATCTCTTCCATCTCCTCGATGAGAGTCCGGCCCTTGCCCTTCTTCCTCTGTGCCTCTCGCGAATACCCCAAGAAGGTCATGTGGCGTTGGAGCGGATAGAAGATTCGGTTGGAGCGGAACTCGCGCAAGAGCGCATCGGCGATGTCCAGCCAATCTTCCATGGCTTCGTCATTCCCACCTTTCACTGCTTCATGCAACTGGAGCAGCTTTCCGTACAGGAAGTGCACGTTACTTCTCCTCTGCCCTTCATCGGGCTCGGCCTGCTTTCTGCTCACAACTGGTGCGGCCGGGGTGGTGAGAACGGCGGCCGGCGGCATCTCAGGAGAGGGAGATTCTGGTACGACCGGGGCAGCACCCGACTCCGCTAGGCGAAACTCCATCGCTAGCTGCTCCAGTCTCGTGTCTTTCCGTCGCCTATGGCTCCGAGTTTCCTGCCTTCCAAGAAGAACTGCTTCATTGACAAACTTCAAAGCCTGCTCGTTCATTCCGATCTCTTCATACAGTCGTGCAAGCTGGACCCTGGAGTCAATGTGTTGCGCGTCATACTCTGCCACTGTGAGATAGCAGTTTTCTGCATCTTCAAGCTTGCCCAGTAGCCGGTAGCAATCACCGACCGCCATGAAGAAGCTGGCGTCTGCATACTCATTTGTCTGTTGCAACGGTGTGTAGAATTTCAGCGCCTCTTGGAGCAACCCAACTTCCTTGAGAGCATCGGCAACCTCGCGGAACAAATCACCATAGTCGTATAGTCGAGCGTCCTCCGAGGTGTCATCTGGGTCCAGCCATTCGAAGTGTTGTAACGCTTCATCTTTGTGGTCGTATCCCATTTTGAGTCGGAAAAGACCGAGCTTGATCCGGAGTTCCAGCGGCAACCCCAAACCATACGAATCGCGATGCCATCGTCGCGGGATGTATCCATCCGTCTTGATTCGTCGAGGAGAATCATCCGCGTCCCATTCGCGGTCGTCATCGTGGAAATCTTTCCACATTGTGTCATGATTCCGGCCTAGCAGCCATCTAGAGAGGGTCTTGGTGGCCTTCAATCCCTCGAACGGACGGCCCACAATGCTGTGCAATTCAGCATAAATGTTGACGTCCGACCAGGAGAAATCGGGAACATCCTGTGGCTCGTAAGTCAGGATATAATCAACACTTCTCGACCATATATCCACCGCCTTATGGGCCTCCTGGGTGTCAATTAATGTCTCTGCGAGGTGTCGCAGTGCTCTCGCGTCGCTTGGCCGCTCTCGCAAAATACGTTCGTATTCGGTCGTAGCTTTTCCATTGTGGTTGAGCTCCCTGTAGATGGCAGCTCGCTGGAATCTGACATTGTAGTTCTGTGGCTGGATATCGAGCACTCGACTGTAACAATAGACAACGTCGTTGAGGGCGCTGGTGCGATCCTCCCCGCTGCGGTCCAGGATCATTCTGGCTACTTTGGTCCATACTCCTGGGTCCTTTGGCCGCGTATGTGCACCGTTGAACAACGCCGTCAGCGCTTTGTCGGGCTCGCCTTGAGCCAAGAAGATCTCGGAGAGAAGCGAATGCGCGGCAAACATTTCCGGGTTGATCTGAATGGCTTGCTTCACTTTTACAATGGCACGGTCATAGTCACCATCAATGAAGGCTGAGGTGGCCTCGGAGTGCAGGATCTTGAACTCCGGGCTTGGCTCCAATGGCTTGCGAGGGCCTCGTTTGACTCCTTTCATGCCTCGGGCTCCATAGCGGCCACTGAAGGGGCCTCCTTTGCGGCGGCGACGACGGTGCGCGAGCGAATCGTTATCGTCTCCTTCCTCTGGCGGGGCTTCATATTCTTCCTCATCACTGCTGTCTGTCAGGATCGGCTATAGAGAGGGATTAAGTATTGCTTACGTCTCTTCCTCTGAGGATAAGGAGTAAAGAGAGTCTGAAGAGGCATCCACTTCGGGATAATTGCCTACGTCCTCCTCGTCGAGTTGATCGTCTGCTGGTTGTGTGGAACCACCGGGAAACAAACCTCTGTATAGACGAGGATCCAGTAAGTGGTCGATGGAGGATTCTGCCTGAACCGGGGGCTGGTCGCCCTGCCATGGGTAGTGCATTGTTTGGTTGACAGCCGGATAGGTGTACTCGTCGGGAGAATTCCCGTGCTCCGGGTAGGTAGAGTCGGGATAATCCATGGTATTGGACGATTGTTCTACTGCTTGATAAGGTTTGTGCAGAGTGCTTTCAATGTGTGGCTTTGAGCCTTGCGGGGACAACAAGTCATGCAGGATTGATGGTCTGGATCCTCGGAAGTGGTTCTGCGGCCGGACAGGGATCGTCAGCTGGCTGCACCCCCGCGACACGATAATAATAGTCTAGACTGGAAGCGGTCGCAGTGGCGTGGTCTCAAGGATCATGTAGCGGAGTTCAGACTATGGAACCAAGGGTGAACCATCATTGGGTGACACTGAGATGCGGCGCTTGGGGAGGGAACAATGAAAAAAGGCTGGTCAAAGAAGACAAGCACTTTGATTGAAAATGGAAGGGGTTTGGAGAGGAGAGAGGGTATGTGTGGACTGTGGATGGTCAGATGGCGTTGCAAAGGGTGTGTCTAATTCATGTTTAGAAAGATTCGAGAAATTCCAAGGGTGCCAGGATCAAAGAGAAGGAATGGTTTTTTCCTTTTTTTTTTTTTTTTGTTTTTTTGTTTATCATGGTTCCGATAATCATAAGGATAGTGATAAGAGTCAAGACATACGAACGATAACAATGAAGGACAATAATAACTTAAGACGAGACTGACACTAAGTTAAGCGGCTAGACCAGTCGGTTTAGAGAGGACTGGAGGCACGGTTTCTGGCGGGAGGTTTCAGGTTTCAGGACATGTAGCTTGTTCGCAGGGACTGGGAGTCGATATAGGTTAAGATAGAAGCAGGAATAGTATGCTTTTGGATCAAATAGTGATGCTGGTTGGGTGCATAGAAGAAGGGTGAGGTGAGTGAAGTGAGGATGGATGAATGGTGGGTGGGATGGTCAACTCCGTCCAGTGACTTTTTTTCTGCCCGTTTGTACAGTACTTTTTGACGCTCCTTCCCTTAGAGCTGCAGCAGCAGCCCTCTGCTATTCTTCTCTTTCTCTTTTCCCTTTTCCCTCCCTTCTCTCACTCTTCCTTCTCGACGGCCCCCCCCACTATTATCGGTTTCTTTTTATATCTACTTTCATTTGCCCTTATTTTCTCTTCCCTTTTGATGCTTCAGGGTCTTTTACTTGCTTGTTGTGTTTGACACACTATTGCAATTACATTTAGAAGAAAAAAAACATTCCTGACATCCTTTCGTTTGAAAAGAATAAGAAAGTGCTAGTAAAAAGAAAAAAAAAAGAGAAGGGGGAAAAAGAACGAAGGAGTGGTTGTCGAGGGAAAACCCACAAGTGAAAAACTAATCAAGATCCGGAAAGTCTCGCCGCTTTGTCCAACCGACGCTGGCTTCTCTGGCCTTGTTTCGTTTCGCCCTCTCTCTCTCTCTCTCTCTCCCTCTGACTGAGCCTCTTTCTCTCTCTCTTTCTCTCTCACTCTCACTCACTCTCACTCACTCTCTTGTTTTCATCTTCCGATCAATTTCTCCCCTCCTCCTCCTCCTCCCTCCCTCCACCCCCCACCGGTCGACCCTATCTCGTCCCCCCTCCCCCTCGACCCCCCTCTTACTCTCACTCCGACTCCCTTGTTGATGCTCCTACGATTCGATTGATTTCTTCTTCCCCTAAGAATCCGAATCGGGTAGTGCAGCCACTGGACTGGTCTGTGCATCCCTAAATCGTTTCTCTGTCCAGAACAACGCCGTTGGCCTTATCACGCTTCCACCAAGGGTCTCCATCCTTAGTGAGATCGGTCATTTCGCTCCCTCCTTGTCGACTACTGTACTCAAGTACCGACACAGGGTGAAATCGTTTGGGACAAAGGAGCCAAAAACAAAAAAAAAAAAGGACTCGATAAAAAGTTCGAAACATTCGTCGGTTCTACGCAAACTCAGCAGGTGCTGCAGGTGTTTTGCAGTAATATTATTCTTTCTGTATCTATTATCCGCCCGGACCTCGCGAGAAAAAAAAATTCAGAGAGATCCCAGCATCTCTTCTCCGACCTCGACCTTCTTTATTACCGAGACAACCACCACTCATTGCTCACTTATGGCCAGCCACATCATCGGCAACCGCAACAGCACTCCGGAAGCTTCAAAGTCTAGCCTTCGCCCGCCTTCCTCTTCTCGAAACCTAGGGACACATCAGTTGCGAGCATCGGCCGATATGTCGGGCTTTCCCTCTCCGCTGTCCTCCCGCAGCATCCGTCCTTCATCCGAGGTTTTCTTCAACCAGCAGTCGCAAAACTCGAATAACACCGAGGATCCTCTGGACCGCGCGGCTCAGCAATGGCTAGCGGATATTGACCAGTACGAGACCACACTGGAGGAAATGGCCGCGGCTACCTTGGATCAGGATTTCAAGGACGAGCTTAGTGCCATCGAACAATGGTTCCGCGTGCTCAGTGAGGCGGAAAGAACCGCTGCGCTTTATGCTCTGTTGCAGCAAACCACCCAGGTGCAGATTCGTTTCTTCATCCAGGTTCTGCAGCAGATGGCTAAGAGCCACCCCATATCGGGCTTGTTGTCCCCGGCCAACTTCGGAGAAAAAGGTATGTCTGTTTCGCACAGTATGGGTACAATGACTAATTCGTGACGTACGCGACAGACGCTATGTCCAACCGACTCAACGATGCCATGGCCAAGTTGAACGTGGACAGCTCTCGAAACTCTCTGGGCCGTCCACCCCCCTCCCCGGGCGCTAAGCGCAACTCCGGACTCGATTCCTCGACCATCAACGCCATGTTCCCTGACGCGGCGGCCGCAATTGCCAAGAAGAAGGCTGAGTTCACTCAGCAGACAGGCAATGCGCCTCCCTCCAACCGGAACAGCGCTGTCTTCGGGGACCGCACTTCCTTCGTTGCGCCAACCATCTCAGCCCCGGACAACACCACCGACAACCTGGGCCAGCCCCCCGTCTCCCCCTGGGTGCAGCGCGGCTCAGAACCTCAGCCGCCCATTGCTCGACCCAAGTCCTCCTCGGGCCAGCAGCCGATGGGCCAGTTCAGCCAGAACCCCTCCAGCCTGCGTTCACCCTTGCCCACCCAGACGGCCACGATCCCCGCTCCGGAAATCGATGCTCCTCTGCTCTCGCCTTACAATGTTGGAAATGCCAGCTGGGCTTCCATGACCAACACCCCGATGACGGCTACGTTTGGACAACAGGCGCATCACCCTCCGCAGAATTCGCAGGCCGATATGGTGGCCAACGCTACCGCGATGAAATTGGCAGCTTTGTCGACCGTGAACAATCGGATTGCACTCGACGATGCCCGCAAGTACCGCCGTGCCCGCTCGAACGATGGCCAGGGCAAGAACTCGGTCAGCCACCTGGGACCCCAACCTCTCGCCAGCCCAGGGCTTCCCACCCCCAACCAGCTCATGGCCAATCAGTTGTTGAATGCTCAGCAGCTGGCCGCTCTGCAGGCGCAACAGCACGCTGCTATGGCTGGTCGCCGTTCCCGTCCGACATCGCCCGGATTCGCCATGCAGGGCGGTGGCTTGGGACACATGAACTTCACTTCCCCGCAGAACAACGGGTTTCTCGCTGCGTACGACCCCAACAACCCGCTCATGGGTAATGGGCTGAGCGCGCTAGGCATGGGACAATTTGGATTGGGCGGCCACGAAGGCTACCTCTCGGACCACTCGGAGGTGGCTCGTGGTCGGTCGCCGCGCGGACGTCGGGGCAGCTCGAAGCCGCCAGAGGACCCCACGGACCCCGCTCTGCTGAAGGATATTCCCAGCTGGCTGAGATCGCTCCGGTTGCACAAGTACACCGAGAACCTCAAGGACCTCAAGTGGACGGAGCTGGTTGAGCTGAGCGACAAGGCTTTGGAAGAGCGTGGCGTGAATGCTCTGGGTGCTCGCAATAAGATGTTGAAGGTGAGTTTGGTCTCAGTATGGTAGCATCACATAACAAACAGAGTGGCTGATCGTATGAAACAGGTGTTTGAGCAAGTGCGCGAAGCCAAGGCCGACGGCAAGCTCGACAACATCGCTTGAACGAAACACAGGGATTGCATCCGGCAATCCCCACCATTCCACTCATTCATTCTGAACTGAACGACGTTTTCTGCTTCCATTCTCTCTATTGCATTAATTGACCTAGATTGGCTTTGGGCATAAGTGGCAGGATCCGAAATGAACCTATGAGCGATCTCATATCGGCATGAATCTTGGGGAGGAAGTTGTCTAGTAATGGAACATGAGGAGCTGTTTCCCCGTTGGTTTTTTCTTCTTGCTGTATTTTCCATGTTGATGCAGACATGCTTGGGGCTGTGTCTCAAGGGTGTCGATGTTATGACGGATAGGATGTTAATGTGATAATTGGACCAAGGGACTTGACTGGATCTGGGGTGTAGATACTATTTGAATGAATGAATTGTATAGTATGGTGCTTGGTTTGTTTTTGTTAGATGTAGCTTTTATCGGCGAATCGCTCTTGTGGTGAGCTAGCTAGCTCTAGTAGCTATCAGGTAAGCGGGGAGAAGCGGCAGAATCCCAACTCGACCTTAGCTTTGGGACCATCACCATCACCATCACCTTCACACCATCACCCTCATCACGACCTCAATCCACCCACCAACCCTCTCCACCAGAATTTCAAACTCTTTCCAACCCCCACAACGGGGAAGCTCTATCTCACAATGCCCCCGACAAAACAAGAACTCTCTCTCCTAATCAACCCCCTCGTCCCGGAGTCCCTCGCCCACAACAACCGGGTAAGCCAGAGCAGCCCACCCAAACCCCAACCCTTCCTCCCCAGTCCCAGTCCCAGTCCCAGTCCTCCGCCCCCCC